>NW_027365531.1:0-107598 GCF_046119375.1 Phyllobates terribilis | reverse complement strand
GTTAGCGTCAGGACAAGTAGGGTTAGCGTCAGGAACAAGTAGGGTTAGCGTCAGGACAACTAGGGTTAGCGTCAGGACAACTAGGTTAGGGTTAGCGTCAGGACAACTAGGTTAGCGTCAGGACAAGTAGGGTTAGCGTCAGGACAACTAGGGTTAGCGTCAGGACTAACTAGGGTTAGCGCCAGGACAACTAGGGTTAGCGTCAGGACAAGTAGGGTTAGCGTCAGGACAACTAGGGTTAGCGTCAGGACAAGTAGGGTTAGCGTCAGGACAACTAGGGTTAGCGTCAGGACAACTAGGGTTAGCGTCAGGACAACGTAGGGTTAGCGTCAGGACAACTAGGGTTAGCGTCAGGACAACTAGGGTTAGCGTCAGGACAACTAGGGTTAGCGTCAGGACAAGTAGGGTTAGCGTCAGGACAACTAGGGTTAGCGTCAGGACAACTAGGGTTAGCGTCAGGACAACTAGGGTTAGCGTCAGGACAAGTAGGGTTAGCGTCAGGACAACTAGGTTAGCGTCAGACAACTAGGTTAGCGTCAGGACAAGTAGGGTTAGCGTCAGGACAACTAGGGTTAGCGTCAGGACAACTAGGGTTAGCGTCAGGACAACTAGGGTTAGCGTCAGGACAACTAGGGTTAGCGTCAGGACAACTAGGGTTAGCGTCAGGACAACTAGGGTTAGCGTCAGGCAACTAGGGTTAGCGTCAGGACAACTAGGGTTAGCGTCAGGACAACTAGGGTTAGCGTCAGGACAACTAGGGTTAGCGTCAGGACAAGTAGGGTTAGCGTCAGGACAACTAGGGTTAGCGTCAGGACAACTAGGGTTAGCGTCAGGACAAGTAGGGTTAGCGTCAGGACAACTAGGGTTAGCGTCAGGACAATAGGGTTAGCGTCAGGACAGCTAGGGTTAGCGTCAGGACAAAGTAGGGTTAGCGTCAGGACAACTAGGGTTAGCGTCAGGACAAGTAGGGTTAGCGTCAAGGACAACTAGGGTTAGCGTCAGACAACTAGGGTTAGCGTCAGGACAAGTAGGGTTAGCGTCAGGACAACTAGGGTTAGCGTCAGGACAACTAGGGTTAGCGTCAGGACAACTAGGGTTAGCGTCAGGACACTAGGGTTAGCTCAGGACAACTAGGTATAGCGTCAGGACAACTAGGGTTAGCGTCAGGACAACTAGGGTTAGCGTCAGGACAACTAGGGTTAGCGTCAGGACAAGTAGGGTTAGCGTCAGGACAAGTAGGGTTAGCGTCAGGACAACTAGGGTTAGCGTCAGGACAACTAGGGTTAGCGTCAGGACAAGTAGGGTTAGCGTCAGGACAACTAGGGTTAGCGTCAGGACAACTAGGGTTAGCGTCAGGACAAGTAGGGTTAGCGTCAGGACAACTAGGGTTAGCGTCAGGACAACTAGGGTTAGCGTCAGGACAACTAGGGTTAGCGTCAGGACAAGTAGGGTTAGCGTCAGGACAACTAGGGTTAGCGTCAGGACAACTAGGGTTAGCGTCAGGACAACTAGGGTTAGCGTCAGGACAACTAGGGTTAGCGTCAGGACAACTAGGGTTAGCGTCAGGACAAGTAGGGTTAGCGTCAGGACAACCAGGGTTAGCGTCAGGACAACTAGGGTTAGCGTCAGGACAAGTAGGGTTAGCGTCAGGACCAACTAGGGTTAGCGTCAGGACAACTAGGGTTAGCGTCAGGACAACTAGGGTTAGCGTCAGGACAACTAGGGTTAGCGTCAGGACAACTAGGGTTAGCGTCAGGACAACTAGGGTTAGCGTCAGGACAACTAGGGTTAGCGTCAGGACAACTAGGGTTAGCGTCAGGACAACTAGGGTTAGCGTCAGGACAACTAGGGTTAGCGTCAGGACAACTAGGGTTAGCGTCAGGACAACTAGGGTTAGCGTCAGGACAACTAGGGTTAGCGTCAGGACAAGTAGGGTTAGCGTCAGGACAACTAGGGTTAGCGTCAGGACAAGTAGGGTTAGCGTCAGGACAACTAGGGTTAGCGTCAGGACAACTAGGGTTAGCGTCAGGACAACTAGGGTTAGCGTCAGGACAAGTAGGGTTAGCGTCAGGACAACTAGGGTTAGCGTCAGGACAAGTAGGGTTAGCGTCAGGACAACTAGGGTTAGCGTCAGGACAACTAGGGTTAGCGTCAGGACAACTAGGGTTAGCGTCAGGACAAGTAGGGTTAGCGTCAGGACAACTAGGGTTAGCGTCAGGACAACTAGGGTTAGCGTCAGGACAACTAGGGTTAGCGTCAGGACAAGTAGGGTTAGCGTCAGGACAACTAGGGTTAGCGTCAGGACAACTAGGGTTAGCGTCAGGACAACTAGGGTTAGCGTCAGGACAACTAGGGTTAGCGTCAGGACAACTAGGGTTAGCGTCAGGACAACTAGCATTAGCGTCAGGACAACTAGGGTTAGCGTCAGGACAACTAGGGTTAGCGTCAGGACAACTAGGGTTAGCGTCAGGAGAACTAGGGTTAGCGTCAGGACAAGTAGGGTTAGCATCAGGACAACTAGGGTTAGCGTCAGGACAACTAGGGTTAGCGTCAGGACAACTAGGGTTAGCGTCAGGACAAGTAGGGTTAGCGTCAGGACAACTAGGGTTAGCGTCAGGACAACGTAGGGTTAGCGTCAGGACAACTAGGGTTAGCGTCAGGACAAGTAGGGTTAGCGTCAGGACAACTAGGGTTAGCATCAGGACAACTAGGGTTAGCGTCAGGACAACTAGGGTTAGCGTCAGGACAACTAGGGTTAGCGTCAGGACAAGTAGGGTTAGCGTCAGGACAACTAGGGTTAGCGTCAGGACAAGTAGGGTTAGCGTCAGGACAACTAGGGTTAGCGTCAGGACAACTAGGGTTAGCGTCAGGACAAGTAGGGTTAGCGTCAGGACAAGTAGGGTTAGCGTCAGGACAACTAGGGTTAGCGTCAGGACAACTAGCATTAGCGTCAGGACAACTAGGGTTAGCGTCAGGACAACTAGGGTTAGCGTCAGGACAACTAGGGTTAGCGTCAGGAGAACTAGGGTTAGCATCAGGGCAACTAGGGTTAGCATCAGGACAACTAGGGTTAGCGTCAGGACAACTAGGGTTAGCGTCAGGACAACTAGGGTTAGCGTCAGGACAAGTAGGGTTAGCGTCAGGACAACTAGGGTTAGCGTCAGGACAACTAGGGTTAGCGTCAGGACAACTAGGGTTAGCGTCAGGACAAGTAGGGTTAGCGTCAGGACAACTAGGGTTAGCATCAGGACAACTAGGGTTAGCGTCAGGACAACTAGGGTTAGCGTCAGGACAACTAGGGTTAGCGTCAGGACAACTAGGGTTAGCGTCAGGACAAGTAGGGTTAGCGTCAGGACAACTAGGGTTAGCGTCAGGACAAGTAGGGTTAGCGTCAGGACAACTAGGGTTAGCGTCAGGACAACTAGGGTTAGCGTCAGGACAAGTAGGGTTAGCGTCAGGACAAGTAGGGTTAGCGTCAGGACAACTAGGGTTAGCGTCAGGACAACTAGCATTAGCGTCAGGACAACTAGGGTTAGCGTCAGGACAACTAGGGTTAGCGTCAGGACAACTAGGGTTAGCGTCAGAACTAGGGTTAGCATCAGGGCAACTAGGGTTAGCATCAGGACAACTAGGGTTAGCGTCAGGACAACTAGGGTTAGCGTCAGGACAACTAGGGTTAGCGTCAGGACAAGTAGGGTTAGCGTCAGGACAACTAGGGTTAGCGTCAGGACAACTAGGGTTAGCGTCAGGACAACTAGGGTTAGCGTCAGGACAAGTAGGGTTAGCGTCAGGACAACTAGGGTTAGCATCAGGACAACTAGGGTTAGCGTCAGGACAACTAGGGGTTAGCGTCAGGACAACTAGGGTTAGCGTCAGGACAAGTAGGGTTAGCGTCAGGACAACTAGGGTTAGCGTCAGGACAAGTAGGGTTAGCGTCAGGACAACTAGGGTTAGCGTCAGGACAACTAGGGTTAGCGTCAGGACAAGTAGGGTTAGCGTCAGGACAACTAGGGTTAGCGTCAGGACAAGTAGGGTTAGCGTCAGGACAACTAGGGTTAGCATCAGGACAACTAGGGTTAGCGTCAGGACAACTAGGGTTAGCGTCAGGACAACTAGGGTTAGCGTCAGGACAACTAGGGTTAGCGTCAGGACAAGTAGGGTTAGCGTCAGGACAACTAGGGTTAGCGTCAGGACAAGTAGGGTTAGCGTCAGGACAACTAGGGTTAGCGTCAGGACAACTAGGGTTAGCGTCAGGACAAGTAGGGTTAGCGTCAGGACAAGTAGGGTTAGCGTCAGGACAACTAGGGTTAGCGTCAGGACAACTAGCATTAGCGTCAGGACAACTAGGGTTAGCATCAGGGCAACTAGGGTTAGCATCAGGACAACTAGGGTTAGCGTCAGGACAACTAGGGTTAGCGTCAGGACAACTAGGGTTAGCGTCAGGACAAGTAGGGTTAGCGTCAGGACAAGTAGGGTTAGCGTCAGGACAACTAGGGTTAGCATCAGGACAACTAGGGTTAGCGTCAGGACAACTAGGGTTAGCGTCAGGACAACTAGGGTTAGCGTCAGGACAAGTAGGGTTAGCGTCAGGACAACTAGGGTTAGCGTCAGGACAAGTAGGGTTAGCGTCAGGACAACTAGGGTTAGCGTCAGGACAACTAGGGTTAGCGTCAGGACAAGTAGGGTTAGCGTCAGGACAACTAGGGTTAGCGTCAGGACAACTAGGGTTAGCGTCAGGACAACTAGGGTTAGCGTCAGGACAAGTAGGGTTAGCGTCAGGACAAGTAGGGTTAGCGTCAGGACAACTAGGGTTAGCGTCAGGACAACTAGGGTTAGCGTCAGGAGAACTAGGGTTAGCATCAGGGCAACTAGGGTTAGCATCAGGACAACTAGGGTTAGCGTCAGGACAACTAGGGTTAGCGTCAGGACAACTAGGGTTAGCGTCAGGACAAGTAGGGTTAGCGTCAGGACAACTAGGGTTAGCGTCAGGACAACTAGGGTTAGCGTCAGGACAACTAGGGTTAGCGTCAGGACAAGTAGGGTTAGCGTCAGGACAACTAGGGTTAGCATCAGGACAACTAGGGTTAGCGTCAGGACAACTAGGGTTAGCGTCAGGACAACTAGGGTTAGCGTCAGGACAAGTAGGGTTAGCGTCAGGACAACTAGGGTTAGCGTCAGGACAAGTAGGGTTAGCGTCAGGACAACTAGGGTTAGCGTCAGGACAACTAGGGTTAGCGTCAGGACAAGTAGGGTTAGCGTCAGGACAACTAGGGTTAGCGTCAGGACAAGTAGGGTTAGCGTCAGGACAACTAGGGTTAGCGTCAGGACAACTAGGGTTAGCGTCAGGACAACTAGGGTTAGCGTCAGGACAACTAGGGTTAGCGTCAGGACAACTAGGGTTAGCGTCAGGACAAGTAGGGTTAGCGTCAGGACAACTAGGGTTAGCGTCAGGACAAGTAGGGTTAGCGTCAGGACAACTAGGGTTAGCGTCAGGACAACTAGGGTTAGCGTCAGGACAAGTAGGGTTAGCGTCAGGACAAGTAGGGTTAGCGTCAGGACAACTAGGGTTAGCGTCAGGACAACTAGGGTTAGCGTCAGGACAACTAGGGTTAGCGTCAGGACAAGTAGGGTTAGCGTCAGGACAACTAGGGTTAGCGTCAGGACAACTAGGATAGCGTCAGGACAACTAGGGTTAGCGTCAGGACAACTAGGGTTAGCGTCAGGACAACTAGGGTTAGCGTCAGGAGAACTAGGGTTAGCATCAGGGCAACTAGGGTTAGCATCAGGACAACTAGGGTTAGCGTCAGGACAACTAGGGTTAGCGTCAGGACAACTAGGGTTAGCGTTAGGACAAGTAGGGTTAGCGTCAGGACAACTAGGGTTAGCGTCAGGACAACTAGGGTTAGCGTCAGGACAACTAGGGTTAGCGTCAGGACAAGTAGGGTTAGCGTCAGGACAACTAGGGTTAGCATCAGGACAACTAGGGTTAGCGTCAGGACAACTAGGGTTAGCGTCAGGACAACTAGGGTTAGCGTCAGGACAAGTAGGGTTAGCGTCAGGACAACTAGGGTTAGCGTCAGGACAAGTAGGGTTAGCGTCAGGACAACTAGGGTTAGCGTCAGGACAACTAGGGTTAGCGTCAGGACAAGTAGGGTTAGCGTCAGGACAAGTAGGGTTAGCGTCAGGACAACTAGGGTTAGCGTCAGGACAACTAGCATTAGCGTCAGGACAACTAGGGTTAGCGTCAGGACAACTAGGGTTAGCGTCAGGACAACTAGGGTTAGCGTCAGGAGAACTAGGGTTAGCATCAGGGCAACTAGGGTTAGCATCAGGACAACTAGGGTTAGCGTCAGGACAACTAGGGTTAGCGTCAGGACAACTAGGGTTAGCGTCAGGACAACTAGGTTAGCGTCAGGACAACTAGGGTTAGCGTCAGGACAACTAGGGTTAGCGTCAGGACAACTAGGGTTAGCATCAGGACAAGTAGGGTTAGCGTCAGGACAACTAGGGTTAGCATCAGGACAACTAGGGTTAGCGTCAGGACAACTAGGGTTAGCGTCAGGACAACTAGGGTTAGCGTCAGGACAACTAGGGTTAGCGTCAGGACAAGTAGGGTTAGCGTCAGGACAACTAGGGTTAGCGTCAGGACAAGTAGGGTTAGCGTCAGGACAACTAGGGTTAGCGTCAGGACAACTAGGGTTAGCGTCAGGACAAGTAGGGTTAGCGTCAGGACAAGTAGGGTTAGCGTCAGGACAACTAGGGTTAGCGTCAGGACAACTAGGGTTAGCGTCAGGACAAGTAGGGTTAGCGTCAGGACAACTAGGGTTAGCGTCAGGACAACTAGCATTAGCGTCAGGACAACTAGGGTTAGCGTCAGGACAACTAGGGTTAGCGTCAGGACAACTAGGGTTAGCGTCAGGAGAACTAGGGTTAGCATCAGGGCAACTAGGGTTAGCATCAGGACAACTAGGGTTAGCGTCAGGACAACTAGGGTTAGCGTCAGGACAACTAGGGTTAGCGTCAGGACAAGTAGGGTTAGCGTCAGGACAACTAGGGTTAGCGTCAGGACAACTAGGGTTAGCGTCAGGACAACTAGGGTTAGCGTCAGGACAAGTAGGGTTAGCGTCAGGACAACTAGGGTTAGCATCAGGACAACTAGGGTTAGCGTCAGGACAACTAGGGTTAGCGTCAGGACAACTAGGGTTAGCGTCAGGACAAGTAGGGTTAGCGTCAGGACAACTAGGGTTAGCGTCAGGACAAGTAGGGTTAGCGTCAGGACAACTAGGGTTAGCGTCAGGACAACTAGGGTTAGCGTCAGGACAAGTAGGGTTAGCGTCAGGACAAGTAGGGTTAGCGTCAGGACAACTAGGGTTAGCGTCAGGACAACTAGGGTTAGCGTCAGGACAACTAGGGTTAGCGTCAGGACAAGTAGGGTTAGCGTCAGGACAACTAGGGTTAGCGTCAGGACAACTAGGGTTAGCGTCAGGACAAGTAGGGTTAGCGTCAGGACAAGTAGGGTTAGCGTCAGGACAACTAGGGTTAGCGTCAGGACAACTAGGGTTAGCATCAGGACAAGTAGGGTTAGCGTCAGGACAAGTAGGGTTAGCGTCAGGACAAGTAGGGTTAGCGTCAGGACAACTAGGGTTAGCGTCAGGACAACTAGGGTTAGCGTCAGGACAACTAGGGTTAGCGTCAGGACAAGTAGGGTTAGCGTCAGGACAACTAGGGTTAGCGTCAGGACAACTAGGGTTAGCGTCAGGACAAGTAGGGTTAGCGTCAGGACAAGTAGGGTTAGCGTCAGGACAACTAGGGTTAGCGTCAGGACAACTAGGGTTAGCGTCAGGACAACTAGGGTTAGCGTCAGGACAAGAAGGGTTAGCGTCAGGACAACTAGGGTTAGCGTCAGGACAACTAGTGTTAGCGTCAGGAGAACTAGGGTTAGCATCAGGGCAACTAGGGTTAGCATCAGGACAACTAGGGTTAGCGTCAGGACAACTAGGGTTAGCGTCAGGACAACTAGGGTTAGCGTCAGGACAACTAGGGTTAGCGTCAGGACAACTAGGGTTAGCGTCAGGACAAGTAGGGTTAGTGTCAGGACAAGTAGGGTTAGCGTCAGGACAACTAGGGTTAGCGTCAGGACAACTAGGGTTAGCGTCAGGACAACTAGGGTTAGCGTCAGGACAACTAAGGTTAGCGTCAGGACAAGTAGGGTTAGCGTCAGGACAAGTAGGGTTAGCGTCAGGACAACTAGGGTTAGCGTCAGGACAACTAGGGTTAGCGTCAGGACAACTAGGGTTAGCGTCAGGACAAGAAGGGTTAGCGTCAGGACAACTAGGGTTAGCGTCAGGACAACTAGGGTTAGCGTCAGGAGAACTAGGGTTAGCATCAGGGCAACTAGGGTTAGCATCAGGACAACTAGGGTTAGCGTCAGGACAACTAGGGTTAGCGTCAGGACAACTAGGGTTAGCGTCAGGACAAGTAGGGTTAGCGTCAGGACAACTAGGGTTAGCGTCAGGACAACTAGGGTTAGCATCAGGACAACTAGGGTTAGCGTCAGGACAACTAGGGTTAGCGTCAGGACAACTAGGGTTAGCGTCAGGACAAGTAGGGTTAGCGTCAGGACAACTAGGGTTAGCGTCAGGACAAGTAGGGTTAGCGTCAGGACAACTAGGGTTAGCGTCAGGACAACTAGGGTTAGCGTCAGGACAAGTAGGGTTAGCATCAGGACAAGTAGGGTTAGCGTCAGGACAACTAGGGTTAGCGTCAGGACAAGTAGGGTTAGCGTCAGGACAAGTAGGGTTAGCGTCAGGACAACTAGGGTTAGCGTCAGGACAACTAGGGTTAGCGTCAGGACAAGTAGGGTTAGCGTCAGGACAACTAGGGTTAGCGTCAGGACAACTAGGGTTAGCGTCAGGACAAGTAGGGTTAGCGTCAGGACAACTAGGGATAGCGTCAGGACAACTAGGGTTAGCGTCAGGACAACTAGGGTTAGCGTCAGGACAAGTAGGGTTAGCGTCAGGACAACTAGGGTTAGCGTCAGGACAACTAGGATTAGCGTCAGGACAACTAGGGTTAGCGTCAGGACAACTAGGGTTAGCGTCAGGACAACTAGGGTTAGCGTCAGGAGAACTAGGGTTAGCATCAGGGCAACTAGGGTTAGCATCAGGACAACTAGGGTTAGCGTCAGGACAACTAGGGTTAGCGTCAGGACAACTAGGGTTAGCGTCAGGACAAGTAGGGTTAGCGTCAGGACAACTAGGGTTAGCGTCATGACAACTAGGGTTAGCGTCAGGACAACTAGGGTTAGCGTCAGGACAAGTAGGGTTAGCGTCAGGACAACTAGGGTTAGCGTCAGGACAACTAGGGTTAGCGTCAGGACAACTAGGGTTAGCGTCAGGACAACTAGGGTTAGCGTCAGGACAACTAGGGTTAGCGTCAGGACAAGTAGGGTTAGCGTCAGGACAACTAGGGTTAGCGTCAGGACAACTAGGGTTAGCGTCAGGACAAGTAGGGTTAGCGTCAGGACAACTAGGGTTAGCGTCAGGACAACTAGGGTTAGCGTCAGGACAACTAGGGTTAGCGTCAGGACAAGTAGGGTTAGCGTCAGGACAACTAGGGTTAGCGTCAGGACAAGTAGGGTTAGCGTCAGGACAACTAGGGTTAGCGTCAGGACAACTAGGGTTAGCGTCAGGACAAGTAGGGTTAGCATCAGGACAAGTAGGGTTAGCGTCAGGACAACTAGGGTTAGCGTCAGGACAAGTAGGGTTAGCGTCAGGACAAGTAGGGTTAGCGTCAGGACAACTAGGGTTAGCGTCAGGACAACTAGGGTTAGCGTCAGGACAACTAGGGTTAGCGTCAGGACAAGTAGGGTTAGCGTCAGGACAACTAGGGTTAGCGTCAGGACAACTAGGGTTAGCGTCAGGACAAGTAGGGTTAGCGTCAGGACAACTAGGGTTAGCGTCAGGACAAGTAGGGTTAGCGTCAGGACAACTAGGGTTAGCGTCAGGACAACTAGGGTTAGCGTCAGGACAAGTAGGGTTAGCGTCAGGACAAGTAGGGTTAGCGTCAGGACAACTAGGGTTAGCGTCAGGACAAGTAGGGTTAGCGTCAGGACAAGTAGGGTTAGCGTCAGGACAACTAGGGTTAGCGTCAGGACAACTAGGGTTAGCGTCAGGACAACTAGGGTTAGCGTCAGGACAAGTAGGGTTAGCGTCAGGACAACTAGGGTTAGCGTCAGGACAACTAGGGTTAGCGTCAGGACAAGTAGGGTTAGCGTCAGGACAAGTAGGGTTAGCGTCAGGACAACTAGGGTTAGCGTCAGGACAACTAGGGTTAGCGTCAGGACAACTAGGGTTAGCGTCAGGACAAGTAGGGTTAGCGTCAGGACAACTATGGTTAGCGTCAGGACAACTAGCATTAGCGTCAGGACAACTAAGGTTAGCGTCAGGACAACTAGGGTTAGCGTCAGGACAACTAGGGTTAGCGTCAGGAGAACTAGGGTTAGCATCAGGGCAACTAGGGTTAGCATCAGGACAACTAGGGTTAGCGTCAGGACAACTAGGGTTAGCGTCAGGACAACTAGGGTTAGCGTCAGGACAAGTAGGGTTAGCGTCAGGACAACTAGGGTTAGCGTCAGGACAACTAGGGTTAGCGTCAGGACAACTAGGGTTAGCGTCAGGACAAGTAGGGTAAGCGTCAGGACAACTAGGGTTAGCGTCAGGACAACTAGGGTTAGCATCAGGACAACTAGGGTTAGCGTCAGGACAACTAGGGTTAGCGTCAGGACAACTAGGGTTAGCGTCAGGACAAGTAGGGTTAGCGTCAGGACAACTAGGGTTAGCGTCAGGACAAGTAGGGTTAGCGTCAGGACAACTAGGGTTAGCGTCAGGACAACTAGGGTTAGCGTCAGGACAAGTAGGGTTAGCGTCAGGACAAGTAGGGTTAGCGTCAGGACAACTAGGGTTAGCGTCAGGACAACTAGGGTTAGCGTCAGGACAACTAGGGTTAGCGTCAGGACAAGTAGGGTTAGCGTCAGGACAACTAGGGTTAGCGTCAGGACAACTAGGGTTAGCGTCAGGACAAGTAGGGTTAGCGTCAGGACAAGTAGGGTTAGCGTCAGGACAACTAGGGTTAGCGTCAGGACAAGTAGGGTTAGCGTCAGGACAAGTAGGGTTAGCGTCAGGACAAGTAGGGTTAGCGTCAGGACAACTAGGGTTAGCGTCAGGACAACTAGGGTTAGCGTCAGGACAACTAGGGTTAGCGTCAGGACAAGTAGGGTTAGCGTCAGGACAACTAGGGTTAGCGTCAGGACAACTAGGGTTAGCGTCAGGACAAGTAGGGTTAGCGTCAGGACAAGTATGGTTAGCGTCAGGACAACTAGGGTTAGCGTCAGGACAACTAGGGTTAGCGTCAGGACAACTAGGGTTAGCGTCAGGACAAGAAGGGTTAGCGTCAGGACAACTAGGGTTAGCGTCAGGACAACTAGGGTTAGCGTCAGGAGAACTAGGGTTAGCATCAGGGCAACTAGGGTTAGCATCAGGACAACTAGGGTTAGCGTCAGGACAACTAGGGTTAGCGTCAGGACAACTAGGGTTAGCGTCAGGACAACTAGGGTTAGCGTCAGGACAAGTAGGGTTAGCGTCAGGACAACTAGGGTTAGCGTCAGGACAACTAGGGTTAGCATCAGGACAACTAGGGTTAGCGTCAGGACAACTAGGGTTAGCGTCAGGACAACTAGGGTTAGCGTCAGGACAAGTAGGGTTAGCGTCAGGACAACTAGGGTTAGCGTCAGGACAAGTAGGGTTAGCGTCAGGACAACTAGGGTTAGCGTCAGGACAACTAGGGTTAGCGTCAGGACAAGTAGGGTTAGCATCAGGACAAGTAGGGTTAGCGTCAGGACAACTAGGGTTAGCGTCAGGACAAGTAGGGTTAGCGTCAGGACAAGTAGGGTTAGCGTCAGGACAACTAGGGTTAGCGTCAGGACAACTAGGGTTAGCGTCAGGACAACTAGGGTTAGCGTCAGGACAAGTAGGGTTAGCGTCAGGACAACTAGGGTTAGCGTCAGGACAACTAGGGTTAGCGTCAGGACAAGTAGGGTTAGCGTCAGGACAACTAGGGATAGCGTCAGGACAACTAGGGTTAGCGTCAGGACAACTAGGGTTAGCGTCAGGACAAGTAGGGTTAGCGTCAGGACAACTAGGGTTAGCGTCAGGACAACTAGGATTAGCGTCAGGACAACTAGGGTTAGCGTCAGGACAACTAGGGTTAGCGTCAGGACAACTAGGGTTAGCGTCAGGAGAACTAGGGTTAGCATCAGGGCAACTAGGGTTAGCATCAGGACAACTAGGGTTAGCATCAGGACAACTATGGTTAGCGTCAGGACAACTAGGGTTAGCGTCAGGACAAGTAGGGTTAGCGTCAGGACAAGTAGGGTTAGCGTCAGGACAACTAGGGTTAGCATCAGGACAACTAGGGTTAGCGTCAGGACAACTAGGGTTAGCGTCAGGACAACTAGGGTTAGCGTCAGGACAACTAGGGTTAGCGTCAGGACAAGTAGGGTTAGCGTCAGGACAACTAGGGTTAGCGTCAGGACAACTAGGGTTAGCATCAGGACAACTAGGGTTAGCGTCAGGACAACTAGGGTTAGCGTCAGGACAGCTAGGGTTAGCGTCAGGACAAGTAGGGTTAGCGTCAGGACAACTAGGGTTAGCGTCAGGACAAGTAGGGTTAGCGTCAGGACAACTAGGGTTAGCGTCAGGACAACTAGGGTTAGCGTCAGGACAAGTAGGGTTAGCGTCAGGACAAGTAGGGTTAGCGTCAGGACAACTAGGGTTAGCGTCAGGACAACTAGGGTTAGCGTCAGGACAACTAGGGTTAGCGTCAGGACAAGTAGGGTTAGCGTCAGGACAACTAGGGTTAGCGTCAGGACAACTAGGGTTAGCGTCAGGACAAGTAGGGTTAGCGTCAGGACAAGTAGGGTTAGCGTCAGGACAACTAGGGTTAGCGTCAGGACAACTAGGGTTAGCGTCAGGACAAGTAGGGTTAGCGTCAGGACAAGTAGGGTTAGCGTCAGGACAAGTAGGGTTAGCGTCAGGACAACTAGGGTTAGCGTCAGGACAACTAGGGTTAGCGTCAGGACAACTAGGGTTAGCGTCAGGACAAGTAGGGTTAGCGTCAGGACAACTAGGGTTAGCGTCAGGACAACTAGGGTTAGCGTCAGGACAAGTAGGGTTAGCGTCAGGACAAGTAGGGTTAGCGTCAGGACAACTAGGGTTAGCGTCAGGACAACTAGGGTTAGCGTCAGGACAACTAGGGTTAGCGTCAGGACAAGAAGGGTTAGCGTCAGGACAACTAGGGTTAGCGTCAGGACAACTAGGGTTAGCGTCAGGAGAACTAGGGTTAGCATCAGGGCAACTAGGGTTAGCATCAGGACAACTAGGGTTAGCGTCAGGACAACTAGGGTTAGCGTCAGGACAACTAGGGTTAGCGTCAGGACAACTAGGGTTAGCGTCAGGACAAGTAGGGTTAGCGTCAGGACAACTAGGGTTAGCGTCAGGACAACTAGGGTTAGCATCAGGACAACTAGGGTTAGCGTCAGGACAACTAGGGTTAGCGTCAGGACAAGTAGGGTTAGCGTCAGGACAACTAGGGTTAGCGTCAGGACAAGTAGGGTTAGCGTCAGGACAACTAGGGTTAGCGTCAGGACAACTAGGGTTAGCGTCAGGACAAGTAGGGTTAGCGTCAGGACAACTAGGGTTAGCGTCAGGACAACTAGGGTTAGCGTCAGGACAAGTAGGGTTAGCGTCAGGACAACTAGGGATAGCGTCAGGACAACTAGGGTTAGCGTCAGGACAACTAGGGATAGCATCAGGACAACTAGGGTTAGCGTCAGGACAACTAGGGTTAGCGTCAGGACAACTAGGGTTAGCGTCAGGACAAGTAGGGTTAGCGTCAGGACAACTAGGGTTAGCGTCAGGACAACTAGGGTTAGCGTCAGGACAAGTAGGGTTAGCGTCAGGACAACTAGGGTTAGCGTCAGGACAACTAGGGTTAGCGTCAGGACAAGTAGGGTTAGCGTCAGGACAACTAGGGTTAGCGTCAGGAAAACTAGGGTTAGCGTCAGGACAAGTAGAGTTAGCGTCAGGACAACTAGGGTTAGCGTCAGGACAACTAGGGTTAGCGTCAGGACTACTAGGGTTAGCGTCAGGGCAACTAGGGTTAGCGTCAGGACAAGTAGGGTTAGCGTCAGGACAACTAGGGTTAGCGTCAGGACAACTAGGGTTAGCGTCAGGACAAGTAGGGTTAGCGTCAGGACAACTAGGGTTAGCATCAGGACAACTAGGGTTAGCGTCAGGACAAGTAGGGTTAGCGTCAGGACAACTAGGGTTAGCGTCAGGACAACTAGGGTTAGCGTCAGGACAAGTAGGGTTAGCGTCAGGACAACTAGGGTTAGCGTCAGGACAACTAGGGTTAGCGTCAGGACAAGTAGGGTTAGCGTCAGGACAACTAGGGTTAGCGTCAGGAAAACTAGGGTTAGCGTCAGGACAAGTAGAGTTAGCGTCAGGACAACTAGGGTTAGCGTCAGGACAACTAGGGTTAGCGTCAGGACTACTAGGGTTAGCGTCAGGGCAACTAGGGTTAGCGTCAGGACAAGTAGGGTTAGCGTCAGGACAACTAGGGTTAGCGTCAGGACAACTAGGGTTAACGTCAGGACAAGTAGGGTTAGCGTCAGGACAACTAGGGTTAGCGTCAGGACAACTAGGGTTAGCGTCAGGAAAAGTAGGGTTAGCGTCAGGACAACTAGGGTTAGCGTCAGGACAACTAGGGTTAGCGTCAGGACAAGTAGGGTTAGCGTCAGGACAACTAGGGTTAGCGTCAGGACAATTAGTGTTAGCGTCAGGACAACTAGGGTTAGCGTCAGGACAACTAGGGTTAGCGTCAGGACAACTAGGGTTAGCGTCAGGACAACTATGGTTAGCGTCAGGACAACTAGGGTTAGCGTCAGGACAAGGAGGGTTAGCGTCAGGACAACTAGGGTTAGCGTCAGGACAACTAGGGTTAGCGTCAGGACAACTAGGGTTAGCGTCAGGACAATTAGTGTTAGCGTCAGGACAACTAGGGTTAGCGTCAGGACAACTAGGTTTAGCGTCAGGACAACTAGGGTTAGCGTCAGGACAACTATGGTTAGCGTCAGGACAACTAGGGTTAGCGTCAGGACAAGTAGGGTTAGCGTCAGGACAACTAGGGTTAGCATCAGGACAACTAGGGTTAGCGTCAGGACAACTAGGGTTAGCGTCAGGACAACTAGGGTTAGCGTCAGGACAAGTAGGGTTAGCGTCAGGACAACTAGGGTTAGCGTCAGGACAACTAGGGTTAGCGTCAGGACAAGTAGGGTTAGCGTCAGGACAACTAGGGTTAGCGTCAGGACAACTAGGGTTAGCGTCAGGACAAGTAGGGTTAGCGTCAGGACAACTAGGGTTAGCGTCAGGACAACTAGGGTTAGGGTCAGGACAACTAGGGTTAGCGTCAGGACAATTAGTGTTAGCGTCAGGACAACTAGGGTTAGCGTCAGGACAACTAGGGTTAGCGTCAGGACAACTAGGGTTAGCGTCACGACAACTATGGTTAGCGTCAGGACAACTAGGGTTAGCGTCAGGACAAGTAGGGTTAGCGTCAGCACAACTAGGGTTAGCGTCAGGACAACTAGGGTTAGCGTCAGGACAAGTAGTGTTAGCGTCAGGACAACTAGGGTTAGCATCAGGACAACTAGGGTTAGCGTCAGGACAACTAGTGTTAGCGTCAGGACAAGTAGAGATAGCGTCAGGACAACTAGGGTTAGCTTCAGGAAAACTAGGGTTAGCGTCAGGACAAGTAGAGTTAGCGTCAGGACAACTAGGGTTAGCGTCAGGACAACTAGGGTTAGCGTCAGGACAACTAGGGTTAGCATCAGGGCAACTAGGGTTAGCGTCAGGACAAGTAGGGTTAGCGTCAGGACAACTAGGGTTAGCGTCAGGACAACTAGGGTTAACGTCAGGACAAGTAGGGTTAGCGTCAGGACAACTAGGGTTAGCGTCAGGACAACTAGGGTTAGCGTCAGGACAAGTAGGGTTAGCGTCAGGACAACTAGGGTTAGCGTCAGGCAACTAGGGTTAGCGTCAGGACAAGTAGGGTTAGCGTCAGGACAACTAGGGTTAGCGTCAGGACAACTAGGGTTAGCGTCAGGACAAGTAGGGTTAGCGTCAGGACAACTAGGGTTAGCGTCAGGACAACTAGGGTTAGCGTCAGTACAACTAGGGTTAGCGTCAGGACAATTAGTGTTAGCGTCAGGACAACTATGGTTAGCGTCAGGACAACTAGGGTTAGCGTCAGGACAACTAGGGTTAGCGTCAGGACAACTAGGGTTAGCGTCAGGACAAGTAGGGTTAGCGTCAGGACAACTAGGGTTAGTGTCAGGACAACTAGGGTTAGCGTCAGGACAACTAGGGTTAGCGTCAGGACAATTAGTGTTAGCGTCAGGACAACTAGGGTTAGCGTCAGGACAACTAGGGTTAGCGTCAGGACAACTAGGGTTAGCGTCAGGACAACTAGGGTTAGCGTCAGGACAACTAGGGTTAGCGTCAGGACAAGTAGGGTTAGCGTCAGGACAACTAGGGTTAGCATCAGGACAACTAGGGTTAGCGTCAGGACAACTAGGGTTAGCGTCAGGACAACTAGGGTTAGCGTCAGGACAAGTAGGGTTAGCGTCAGGACAACTAGGGTTAGCGTCAGGACAACTAGGGTTAGCGTCAGGACAACTAGGGTTAGCGTCAGGAAAATTAGTGTTAGCGTCAGGACAACTAGGGTTAGCGTCAGGACAACTAGGGTTAGCGTCAGGACAAGTAGGGTTAGCGTCAGGACAACTAGGGTTAGCGTCAGGACAACTAGGGTTAGCGTCAGGACAAGTAGGGTTAGCGTCAGGACAACTAGGGTTAGCGTCAGGACAACTAGGGTTAGCGTCAGGACAAGTAGGGTTAGCGTCAGGACAACTAGGGTTAGCGTCAGGGCAACTAGGGTTAGCGTCAGGACAAGTAGGGTTAGCGTCAGGACAACTAGGGTTAGCGTCAGGACAACTAGGGTTAGCGTCAGGACAAGTAGGGTTAGCGTCAGGACAACTAGGGTTAGCGTCAGGACAACTAGGGTTAGCGTCAGGACAATTAGTGTTAGCGTCAGGACAAGTAGGGTTAGCGTCAGGGCAACTAGGGTTAGCGTCAGGACAAGTAGGGTTAGCGTCAGGACAACTAGGGTTAGCGTCAGGACAACTAGGGTTAGCGTCAGGACAACTAGGGTTAGCGTCAGGGCAACTAGGGTTAGCGTCAGGACAAGTAGGGTTAACGTCAGGACAAGTAGGGTTAGCGTCAGGACAACTAGGGTTAGCGTCAGGACAACTAGGGTTAGCGTCAGGACAAGTAGGGTTAGCGTCAGGACAACTAGGGTTAGCGTCAGGGCAACTAGGGTTAGCGTCAGGACAAGTAGGGTTAGCGTCAGGACAACTAGGGTTAGCGTCAGGACAACTAGGGTTAGCGTCAGGACAAGTAGGGTTAGCGTCAGGACAAGTAGGGTTAGCGTCAGGACAACTAGGGTTAGCGTCAGGACAACTAGGGTAAGCGTCAGGACAATTAGTGTTAGCGTCAGGACAACTAGGGTTAGCGTCAGGACAACTAGGGTTAGCGTCAGGACAACTATGGTTAGCGTCAGGACAACTAGGGTTAGCGTCAGGACAAGTAGGGTTAGCGTCAGGACAAGTAGGGTTAGCGTCAGGACAATTAGTGTTAGCGTCAGGACAACTAGGGTTAGCATCAGGACAACGAGGGTTAGCGTCAGGACAACTAGGGTTAGCGTCAGGACAAGTAGGGTTAGCGTCAGGACAAGTAGGGTTAGCATCAGGACAACTAGGGTTAGCGTCAGGACAACTAGGGTTAGCGTCAGGACAACTAGGGTTAGCGTCAGGACAACTAGGGTTAGCGTCAGGACAACTAGGGTTAGCGTCAGGACAAGTAGGGTTAGCGTCAGGACAACTAGGGTTAGCGTCAGGACAACTAGGGTTAGCGTCAGGACAACTAGGGTTAGCGTCAGGACAAGTAGGGTTAGCGTCAGGACAAGTAGGGTTAGCGTCAGGACAACTAGGGTTAGCGTCAGGACAACTAGGGTTAGCGTCAGGACAACTAGGGTTAGCGTCAGGACAATTAGTGTTAGCGTCAGGACAACTAGGGTTAGCGTCAGGACAACTAGGGTTAGCGTCAGGACAACTAGGGTTAGCGTCAGGACAACTATGGTTAGCGTCAGGACAACTAGGGTTAGCGTCAGGACAAGTAGGGTTAGCGTCAGGACAAGTAGGGTTAGCGTCAGGACAACTAGGGTTAGCATCAGGACAACTAGGGTTAGCGTCAGGACAACTAGGGTTAGCGTCAGGACAACTAGGGTTAGCGTCAGGACAAGTAGGGTTAGCGTCAGGACAACTAGGGTTAGCGTCAGGACAACTAGGGTTAGCGTCAGGACAACTAGGGTTAGCGTCAGGACAATTAGTGTTAGCGTCAGGACAACTAGGGTTAGCGTCAGGACAACTAGGGTTAGCGTCAGGACAACTAGGGTTAGCGTCAGGACAAGTAGGGTTAGCGTCAGGACAACTAGGGTTAGCGTCAGGACAAGTAGGGTTAGCGTCAGGACAACTAGGGTTAGCGTCAGGACAACTAGGGTTAGTGTCAGGACAACTAGGGTTAGCGTCAGGACAAGTAGGGTTAGCATCAGGACAACTAGGGTTAGCGTCAGGGCAACTAGGGTTAGCGTCAGGACAAGTAGGGTTAGCGTCAGGACAACTAGGGTTAGCGTCAGGACAACTAGGGTTAGCGTCAGGACAAGTAGGGTTAGCGTCAGGACAACTAGGGTTAGCGTCAGGACAACTAGGGTTAGCGTCAGGACAATTAGTGTTAGCGTCAGGACAACTAGGGTTAGCGTCAGGACAACTAGGGTTAGCGTCAGGACAACTAGGGTTAGCGTCAGGACAAGTAGGGTTAGCGTCAGGACAAGTAGGGTTAGCGTCAGGACAACTAGGGTTAGCGTCAGGACAACTAGGGTTAGCGTCAGGACAAGTAGGGTTAGCGTCAGGACAACTAGGGTTAGCGTCAGGGCAACTAGGGTTAGCGTCAGGACAAGTAGTGTTAGCGTCAGGACAACTAGGGTTAGCGTCAGGACAACTAGGGTTAGCGTCAGGACAACTAGGGTTAGCGTCAGGACAAGTAGGGTTAGCGTCAGGACAACTAGGGTTAGCGTCAGGAAAACTAGGGTTAGCGTCAGGACAAGTAGAGTTAGCGTCAGGACAACTAAGGTTAGCGTCAGGACAACTAGGGTTAGCGTCAGGACAACTAGGGTTAGCGTCAGGGCAACTAGGGTTAGCGTCAGGACAAGTAGGGTTAGCGTCAGGACAACTAGGGTTAGCGTCAGGACAACTAGGGTTAACGTCAGGACAAGTAGGGTTAGCGTCAGGACAAATAGGGTTAGCGTCAGGACAACTAGGGTTAGCGTCAGGACAAGTAGGGTTAGCGTCAGGACAACTAGGGTTAGCGTCAGGGCAACTAGGGTTAGCGTCAGGACAAGTAGGGTTAGCGTCAGGACAACTAGGGTTAGCGTCAGGACAACTAGGGTTAGCGTCAGGACAAGTAGGGTTAGCGTCAGGACAACTAGGGTTAGCGTCAGTACAACTAGGGTTAGCGTCAGGACAATTAGTGTTAGCGTCAGGACAACTAGGGTTAGCGTCAGGACAACTAGGGTTAGCGTCAGGACAACTAGGGTTAGCGTCAGGACAACTATGGTTAGCGTCAGGACAACTAGGGTTAGCGTCAGGACAAGTAGGGTTAGCGTCAGGACAAGTAGGGTTAGCGTCAGGACAACTAGGGTTAGCGTCAGGACAACTAGGGTTAGCGTCAGGACAATTTGTGTTAGCGTCAGGACAACTAGGGTTAGCGTCAGGACAACTAGGGTTAGCGTCAGGACAACTAGGGTTAGCGTCAGGACAACTATGGTTAGCGTCAGGACAACTAGGGTTAGCGTCAGGACAAGTAGGGTTAGCGTCAGGACAACTAGGGTTAGCATCAGGACAACTAGGGTTAGCGTCAGGACAACTAGGGTTAGCGTCAGGACAACTAGGGTTAGCGTCAGGACAAGTAGGGTTAGCGTCAGGACAACTAGGGTTAGCTTCAGGACAACTAGGGTTAGCGTCAGGACAACTAGGGTTAGCGTCAGGACAATTAGTGTTAGCGTCAGGACAACTAGGGTTAGCGTCAGGACAACTAGGGTTAGCGTCAGGACAACTAGGGTTAGCATCAGGACAAGTAGGGTTAGCGTCAGGACAACTAGGGTTAGCGTCAGGACAACTAGGGTTAGCGTCAGGACAAGTAGGGTTAGCGTCAGGACAACTAGGGTTAGCGTCAGGACAACTAGGGTTAGCGTCAGGACAAGTAGGGTTAGCGTCAGGACAATTAGGGTTAGCGTCAGGGCAACTAGGGTTAGCGTCAGGACAAGTAGGGTTAGCGTCAGGACAACTAGGGTTAGCGTCAGGACAACTAGGGTTAGCGTCAGGACAAGTAGGGTTAGCGTCAGGACAACTAGGGTTAGCGTCAGGACAACTAGGGTTAGCGTCAGGACAATTAGTGTTAGCGTCAGGACAACTAGGGTTAGCGTCAGGACAACTAGGGTTATCGTCAGGACAACTAAGGTTAGCGTCAGGACAAGTAGGGTTAGCGTCAGGACAAGTAGGGTTAGCGTCAGGACAACTAGGGTTAGCGTCAGGGCAACTAGGGTTAGCGTCAGGACAAGTAGGGTTAGCGTCAGGACAACTAGGGATAGCGTCAGGACAACTAGGGTTAGCGTCAGGACAAGTAGGGTTAGCGTCAGGACAACTAGGGTTAGCGTCAGGACAACTAGGGTTAGCGTCAGGACAATTAGTGTTAGCGTCAGGACAACTAGGGTTAGCGTCAGGACAACTAGGGTTAGCGTCAGGACAACTAGGGTTAGCGTCAGGACAACTATGGTTAGCGTCAGGACAACTAGGGTTAGCGTCAGGACAAGTAGGGTTAGCGTCAGGACAAGTAGGGTTAGCGTCAGGACAAGTAGGGTTAGCGTCAGGACAACTAGGGTTAGCGTCAGGACAACTAGGGTTAGCGTCAGGACAATTAGTGTTAGCGTCAGGACAACTAGGGTTAGCGTCAGGACAACTAGGGTTAGCGTCAGGACAACTAGGGTTAGCGTCAGGACAACTAGGGTTAGCGTCAGGACAACTATGGTTAGCGTCAGGACAACTAGGGTTAGCGTCAGGACAAGTAGGGTTAGCATCAGGACAAGTAGGGTTAGCGTCAGGACAACTATGGTTAGCGTCAGGACAACTAGGGTTAGCGTCAGGACAACTAGGGTTAGCGTCAGGACAATTAGTGTTAGCGTCAGGACAACTAGGGTTAGCGTCAGGACAACTAGGGTTAGCGTCAGGACAACTAGGGTTAGCGTCAGGACAATTAGTGTTAGCGTCAGGACAACTGGGGTTAGCGTCAGTACAACTAGGGTTAGCGTCAGGACAATTAGTGTTAGCGTCAGGACAACTAGGGTTAGCGTCAGGACAACTAGGGTTAGCGTCAGGACAACTATGGTTAGCGTCAGGACAACTAGGGTTAGCGTCAGGACAAGTAGGGTTAGCGTCAGGACATGTAGGGTTAGCGTCAGGACAACTAGAGTTAGCGTCAGGACAACTAGGGTTAGCGTCAGGACAACTAGGGTTAGCGTCAGGACAATTAGTGTTAGCGTCAGGACAACTAGGGTTAGCGTCAGGACAACTAGGGTTAGCGTCAGGACAAGTAGGGTTAGCGTCAGGACAACTAGGGTTAGCGTCAGGACGATTAGTGTTAGCGTCAGGACAACTAGGTTTAGCGTCAGGACAACTAGGGTTAGCGTCAGGACAACTAGGGTTAGCGTCAGGACAACTATGGTTAGCGTCAGGACAACTAGGGTTAGCGTCAGGACAAGTAGGGTTAGCGTCAGGACAAGTAGGGTTAGCGTCAGGACAACTAGGGTTAGCGTCAGGACAACTAGGGTTAGCGTCAGGGCAACTAGGGTTAGCGTCAGGACAACTAGGGTTAGCATCAGGACAACTAGGGTTAGCGTCAGGACAAGTAGGGTTAGTGTCAGGACAAGTAGGGTTAGCGTCAGGACAACTAGGGTTAGCGTCAGGACAACTAGGGTTAGCTTCAGGACAACTAGGGTTAGCGTCAGGACAACTAGGGTTAGCGTCAGGACAATTAGTGTTAGCGTCAGGACAACTAGGGTTAGCGTCAGGACAACTAGGGTTAGCGTCAGGACAACTATGGTTAGCGTCAGGACAACTAGGGTTAGCGTCAGGACAAGTAGGGTTAGCGTCAGGACAAGTAGGGTTAGCGTCAGGGCAACTAGGGTTAGCGTCAGGACAAGTAGTGTTAGCGTCAGGACAACTAGGGTTAGAGTCAGGACAACTAGGGTTAGCGTCAGGACAACTAGGGTTAGCGTCAGGACAAGTAGGGTTAGCGTCAGGACAACTAGGGTTAGCGTCAGGAAAACTAGGGTTAGCGTCAGGACAAGTAGAGTTAGCGTCAGGACAACTAGGGTTAGCGTCAGGACAACTAGGGTTAGCGTCAGGACAACTAGGGTTAGCGTCAGGGCAACTAGGGTTAGCGTCAGGACAAGTAGGGTTAGCGTCAGGACAACTAGGGTTAGCGTCAGGACAACTAGGGTTAACGTCAGGACAAGTAGGGTTAGCGTCAGGACAACTAGGGTTAGCGTCAGGACAACTAGGGTTAGCGTCAGGACAAGTAGGGTTAGCGTCAGGACAACTAGGGTTAGCGTCAGGGCAACTAGGGTTAGCGTCAGGACAAGTAGGGTTAGCGTCAGGACAACTAGGGTTAGCGTCAGGACAACTAGGGTTAGCTTCAGGACAAGTAGGGTTAGCGTCAGGACAACTAGGGTTAGCGTCAGGACAACTAGGGTTAGCGTCAGGACAATTAGTGTTAGCGTCAGGACAACTAGGGTTATCGTCAGGACAACTAGGGTTAGCGTCAGGACAACTAGGGTTAGCGTCAGGACAACTAGGGTTAGCGTCAGGACAACTAGGGTTAGCGTCAGGACAATTAGTGTTAGCGTCAGGACAACTAGGGTTAGCGTCAGGACAACTAGGGTTAGCGTCAGGACAACTAGGGTTAGCGTCAGGACAAGTAGGGTTAGCGTCAGGACAACTAGGGTTAGCGTCAGGACAAGTAGGGTTAGCGTCAGGACAACTAGGGTTAGCGTCAGGACAACTAGGGTTAGTGTCAGGACAACTAGGGTTAGCGTCAGGACAAGTAGGGTTAGCGTCAGGACAACTAGGGTTAGCGTCAGGGCAACTAGGGTTAGCGTCAGGACAAGTTGGGTTAGCGTCAGGACAACTAGGGTTAGCGTCAGGACAACTAGGGTTAGCGTCAGGACAAGTAGGGTTAGCGTCAGGACAACTAGGGTTAGCGTCAGGACAACTAGGGTTAGCGTCAGGACAATTAGTGTTAGCGTCAGGACAACTAGGGTTAGCGTCAGGACAACTAGGGTTAGCGTCAGGACAACTAGGGTTAGCGTCAGGACAAGTAGGGTTAGCGTCAGGACAAGTAGTGTTAGCGTCAGGACAACTAGGGTTAGCGTCAGGACAAGTAGGGTTAGCGTCAGGACAAGTAGGGTTAGCGTCAGGACAACTAGGGTTAGCGTCAGGGCAACTAGGGTTAGCGTCAGGACAAGTAGTGTTAGCGTCAGGACAACTAGGTTTAGCGTCAGGACAACTAGGGTTAGCGTCAGGACAACTAGGGTTAGCGTCAGGACAAGTAGGGTTAGCGTCAGGACAACTAGGGTTAGCATCAGGAAAACTAGGGTTAGCGTCAGGACAAGTAGAGTTAGCGTCAGGACAACTAGGGTTAGCGTCAGGACAACTAGGGTTAGCGTCAGGACAACTAGGGTTAGCGTCAGGGCAACTAGGGTTAGCGTCAGGACAAGTAGGGTTAGCGTCAGGACAACTAGGGTTAGCGTCAGGACAACTAGGGTTAACGTCAGGACAAGTAGGGTTAGCGTCAGGACAACTAGGGTTAGCGTCAGGACAACTAGGGTTAGCGTCAGGACAAGTAGGGTTAGCGTCAGGACAACTAGGGTTAGCGTCAGTGCAACTAGGGTTAGCGTCAGGACAAGTAGGGTTAGCATCAGGACAACTAGGGTTAGCGTCAGGACAACTAGGGTTAGCGTCAGGACAAGTAGGGTTAGCGTCAGGACAACTAGGGTTAGCGTCAGGACAACTAGGGTTAGCGTCAGGACAATTAGTGTTAGCGTCAGGACAACTAGGGTTAGCGTCAGGACAACTAGGGTTAGCGTCAGGACAACTAGGGTTAGCGTCAGGACAACTATGGTTAGCGTCAGGACAACTAGGGTTAGCGTCAGGACAAGTAGGGTTAGCGTCAGGACAAGTAGGGTTAGCGTCAGGACAACTAGGGTTAGCGTCAGGACAACTAGGGTTAGCGTCAGGACAATTTGTGTTAGCGTCAGGACAACTAGGGTTAGCGTCAGGACAACTAGGGTTAGCGTCAGGACAACTAGGGTTAGCGTCAGGACAACTATTGTTAGCGTCAGGACAACTAGGGTTAGCGTCAGGACAAGTAGGGTTAGCGTCAGGACAACTAGGGTTAGCATCAGGACAACTAGGGTTAGCGTCAGGACAACTAGGGTTAGCGTCAGGACAACTAGGGTTAGCGTCAGGACAAGTAGGGTTAGCATCAGGACAACTAGTGTTAGCGTCAGGACAACTAGGGTTAGCGTCAGGACAATTAGTGTTAGCGTCAGGACAACTAGGGTTAGCGTCAGGACAACTAGGGTTAGCGTCAGGACAACTAGGGTTAGCATCAGGACAAGTAGGGTTAGCGTCAGGACAACTAGGGTTAGCGTCAGGACAACTAGGGTTAGCGTCAGGACAAGTAGGGTTAGCGTCAGGACAACTAGGGTTAGCGTCAGGACAACTAGGGTTAGCGTCAGGACAAGTAGGGTTAGCGTCAGGACAACTAGGGTTAGCGTCAGGGCAACTAGGGTTAGCGTCAGGACAAGTAGGGTTAGCGTCAGGACAACTAGGGTTAGCGTCAGGACAACTAGGGTTAGCGTCAGGACAAGTAGGGTTAGCGTCAGGACAACTAGGGTTAGCGTCAGGACAACTAGGGATAGCGTCAGGACAATTAGTGTTAGCGTCAGGACAACTAGGGTTAGCGTCAGGACAACTAGGGTTAGCGTCAGGACAACTATGGTTAGCGTCAGGACAACTAGGGTTAGCGTCAGGACAAGTAGGGCTAGCGTCAGGACAAGTAGGGTTAGCGTCAGGACAACTAGGGTTAGCGTCAGGACAACTAGGGTTAGCGTCAGGACAATTAGTGTTAGCGTCAGGACAACTAGGGTTAGCGTCAGGACAACTAGGGTTAGCGTCAGGACAACTAGGGTTAGCGTCAGAACAACTATGGTTAGCGTCAGGACAACTAGGGTTAGCGTCAGGACAAGTAGGGTTAGCGTCAGGACAAGTAGGGTTAGCGTCAGGACAACTAGGGTTAGCGTCAGGACAACTAGGGTTAGCGTCAGGACAACTAGGGTTAGCGTCAGGACAATTAGTGTTAGCGTCAGGACAACTAGGGTTAGCGTCAGGACAACTAGGGTTAGCGTCAGGACAACTAGGGTTAGCGTCAGGACAAGTAGGGTTAGCGTCAGGACAACTAGGGTTAGCATCAGGACAACTAGGGTTAGCGTCAGGACAACTAGGGTTAGCGTCAGGACAACTAGGGTTAGCGTCAGGACAAGTAGGGTTAGCGTCAGGACAACTAGGGTTAGCGTCAGGACAACTAGGGTTAGCGTCAGGACAACTAGGGTTAGCGTCAGGACAATTAGTGTTAGCGTCAGGACAACTAGGGTTAGCGTCAGGACAACTAGGGTTAGCGTCAGGACAACTAGGGTTAGCGTCAGGACAATTAGTGTTAGCGTCAGGACAACTAGGGTTAGCGTCAGGACAACTAGGGTTAGCGTCAGGACAACTATGGTTAGCGTCAGGACAACTAGGGTTAGCGTCAGGACAAGTAGGGTTAGCGTCAGGACATGTAGGGTTAGCGTCAGGACGACTAGAGTTAGCGTCAGGACAACTAGGGTTAGCGTCAGGACAACTAGGGTTAGCGTCAGGACAATTAGTGTTAGCTTCAGGACAACTAGGGTTAGCGTCAGGACAACTAGGGTTAGCGTCAGGACAACTAGGGTTAGCGTCAGGACAACTAGGGTTAGCGTCAGGACGATTAGTGTTAGCGTCAGGACAACTAGGTTTAGCGTCAGGACAACTAGGGTTAGCGTCAGGACAACTAGGGTTAGCGTCAGGACAACTATGGTTAGCGTCAGGACAACTAGGGTTAGCGTCAGGACAAGTAGGGTTAGCGTCAGGACAACTAGGGTTAGCGTCAGGACAACTAGGGTTAGCGTCAGGACAACTAGGGTTAGCGTCAGGGCAACTAGGGTTAGCGTCAGGACAACTAGGGTTAGCGTCAGGACAACTAGGGTTAGCGTCAGGACAAGTAGGGTTAGTGTCAGGACAAGTAGGGTTAGCGTCAGGACAACTAGGATTAGCGTCAGGACAACTAGGGTTAGCGTCAGGACAACTAGGGTTAGCATCAGGACAACTAGGGTTAGCGTCAGGACAATTAGTGTTAGTGTCAGGACAACTAGGGTTAGCGTCAGGACAACTAGGGTTAGCGTCAGGACAACTAGGGTTAGCGTCAAGACAACTAGGGTTAGCGTCAGGACAACTAGGGTTAGCGTCAGGACAACTATGGTTAGCGTCAGGACAACTAGGGTTAGCGTCAGGACAAGTAGGGTTAGCGTCAGGACAAGTAGGGTTAGCGTCAGGGCAACTAGGGTTAGCGTCAGGACAAGTAGTGTTAGCGTCAGGACAACTAGGGTTAGCGTCAGGACAACTAGGGTTAGCGTCAGGACAACTAGGGTTAGCGTCAGGACAAGTAGGGTTAGCGTCAGGACAACTAGGGTTAGCGTCAGGACAACTAGGGTTAGCGTCAGGACAAGTAGGGTTAGCGTCAGGACAACTAGGGTTAGCGTCAGGGCAACTAGGGTTAGCGTCAGGACAAGTAGGGTTAGCGTCAGGACAACTAGGGTTAGCGTCAGGACAACTAGGGTTAGCGTCAGGACAAGTAGGGTTAGCGTCAGGACAACTAGGGTTAGCGTCAGGACAACTAGGGATAGCGTCAGGACAATTAGTGTTAGCGTCAGGACAACTAGGGTTAGCGTCAGGACAACTAGGGTTAGCGTCAGGACAACTAGGGTTAGCGTCAGGACAACTATGGTTAGCGTCAGGACAACTAGGGTTAGCGTCAGGACAACTAGGGTTAGCGTCAGGACAAGTAGGGTTAGCGTCAGGACAACTAGGGTTAGCGTCAGGACAACTAGGGTTAGCATCAGGACAACTAGGGTTAGCGTCAGGACAATTAGTGTTAGCGTCAGGACAACTAGGGTTAGCGTCAGGACAACTAGGGTTAGCGTCAGGACAACTAGGGTTAGCGTCAGAACAACTATGGTTAGCGTCAGGACAACTAGGGTTAGCGTCAGGACAAGTAGGGTTAGCGTCAGGACAAGTAGGGTTAGCGTCAGGACAACTAGGGTTAGCGTCAGGACAACTAGGGTTAGCGTCAGGACAATTAGTGTTAGCGTCAGGACAACTAGGGTTAGCGTCAGGACAACTAGGGTTAGCGTCAGGACAACTAGGGTTAGCGTCAGGACAAGTAGGGTTAGCGTCAGGACAACTAGGGTTAGCATCAGGACAACTAGGGTTAGCGTCAGGACAACTAGGGTTAGCGTCAGGACAACTAGGGTTAGCGTCAGGACAAGTAGGGTTAGCGTCAGGACAACTAGGGTTAGCGTCAGGACAACTAGGGTTAGCGTCAGGACAATTAGTGTTAGCGTCAGGACAACTAGGGTTAGCGTCAGGACAACTAGGGTTAGCGTCAGGACAACTAGGGTTAGCGTCAGGACAACTAGGGTTAGCGTCAGGACAAGTAGGGTTAGCATCAGGACAACTAGCGTTAGCGTCAGGACAACTAGGGTTAGCGTCAGGACAATTAGTGTTAGCGTCAGGACAACTAGGGTTAGCGTCAGGACAACTAGGGTTAGCGTCAGGACAACTAGGGTTAGCATCAGGACAAGTAGGGTTAGCGTCAGGACAACTAGGGTTAGCGTCAGGACAACTAGGGTTAGCGTCAGGACAAGTAGGGTTAGCGTCAGGACAACTAGGGTTAGCGTCAGGACAACTAGGGTTAGCGTCAGGACAAGTAGGGTTAGCGTCAGGACAACTAGGGTTAGCGTCAGGGCAACTAGGGTTAGCGTCAGGACAAGTAGGGTTAGCGTCAGGACAACTAGGGTTAGCGTCAGGACAACTAGGGTTAGCGTCAGGACAAGTAGGGTTAGCGTCAGGACAACTAGGGTTAGCGTCAGGACAACTAGGGATAGCGTCAGGACAATTAGTGTTAGCGTCAGGACAACTAGGGTTAGCATCAGGACAACTAGGGTTAGCGTCAGGACAACTATGGTTAGCGTCAGGACAACTAGGGTTAGCGTCAGGACAAGTAGGGTTAGCGTCAGGACAAGTAGGGTTAGCGTCAGGACAACTAGGGTTAGCGTCAGGACAACTAGGGTTAGCGTCAGGACAACTAGGGTTAGCGTCAGGACAATTAGTGTTAGCGTCAGGACAACTAGGGTTAGCGTCAGGACAACTAGGGTTAGCGTCAGGACAACTAGGGTTAGCGTCAGAACAACTATGGTTAGCGTCAGGACAACTAGGGTTAGCGTCAGGACAAGTAGGGTTAGCGTCAGGACAAGTAGGGTTAGCGTCAGGACAACTAGGGTTAGCGTCAGGACAACTAGGGTTAGCGTCAGGACAATTAGTGTTAGCGTCAGGACAACTAGGGTTAGCGTCAGGACAACTAGGGTTAGCGTCAGGACAACTAGGGTTAGCGTCAGGACAAGTAGGGTTAGCGTCAGGACAACTAGGGTTAGCATCAGGACAACTAGGGTTAGCGTCAGGACAACTAGGGTTAGCGTCAGGACAACTAGGGTTAGCGTCAGGACAAGTAGGGTTAGCGTCAGGACAACTAGGGTTAGCGTCAGGACAACTAGGGTTAGCGTCAGGACAACTAGGGTTAGCGTCAGGACAATTAGTGTTAGCGTCAGGACAACTAGGGTTAGCGTCAGGACAACTAGGGTTAGCGTCAGGACAACTAGGGTTAGCGTCAGGACAATTAGTGTTAGCGTCAGGACAACTAGGGTTAGCGTCAGGACAACTAGGGTTAGCGTCAGGACAACTATGGTTAGCGTCAGGACAACTAGGGTTAGCGTCAGGACAAGTAGGGTTAGCGTCAGGACATGTAGGGTTAGCGTCAGGACGACTAGAGTTAGCGTCAGGACAACTAGGGTTAGCGTCAGGACAACTAGGGTTAGCGTCAGGACAATTAGTGTTAGCTTCAGGACAACTAGGGTTAGCGTCAGGACAACTAGGGTTAGCGTCAGGACAACTAGGGTTAGCGTCAGGACAACTAGGGTTAGCGTCAGGACGATTAGTGTTAGCGTCAGGACAACTAGGTTTAGCGTCAGGACAACTAGGGTTAGCGTCAGGACAACTAGGGTTAGCGTCAGGACAACTATGGTTAGCGTCAGGACAACTAGGGTTAGCGTCAGGACAAGTAGGGTTAGCGTCAGGACAACTAGGGTTAGCGTCAGGACAACTAGGGTTAGCGTCAGGACAACTAGGGTTAGCGTCAGGGCAACTAGGGTTAGCGTCAGGACAACTAGGGTTAGCGTCAGGACAACTAGGGTTAGCGTCAGGACAAGTAGGGTTAGTGTCAGGAAAAGTAGGGTTAGCGTCAGGACAACTAGGATTAGCGTCAGGACAACTAGGGTTAGCGTCAGGACAACTAGGGTTAGCATCAGGACAACTAGGGTTAGCGTCAGGACAACTAGGGTTAGCGTCAGAACAATTAGTGTTAGCGTCAGGACAACTAGGGTTAGCGTCAGGACAACTAGGGTTAGCGTCAGGACAACTAGGGTTAGCGTCAGGACAACTATGGTTAGCGTCAGGACAACTAGGGTTAGCGTCAGGACAAGTAGGGTTAGCGTCAGGACAAGTAGGGTTAGCGTCAGGACAACTAGGGTTAGCGTCAGGGCAACTAGGGTTAGCGTCAGGACAAGTAGTGTTAGCGTCAGGACAACTAGGGTTAGCGTCAGGACAACTAGGGTTAGCGTCAGGACAACTAGGGTTAGCGTCAGGACAAGTAGGGTTAGCGTCAGGACAACTAGGGTTAGCGTCAGGACAACTAGGGTTAGCGTCAGGACAAGTAGGGTTAGCGTCAGGACAACTAGGGTTAGCGTCAGGGCAACTAGGGTTAGCGTCAGGACAAGTAGGGTTAGCGTCAGGACAACTAGGGTTAGCGTCAGGACAACTAGGGTTAGCGTCAGGACAAGTAGGGTTAGCGTCAGGACAACTAGGGTTAGCGTCAGGACAACTAGGGATAGCGTCAGGACAATTAGTGTTAGCGTCAGGACAACTAGGGTTAGCGTCAGGACAACTAGGGTTAGCGTCAGGACAACTAGGGTTAGCGTCAGGACAACTATGGTTAGCGTCAGGACAACTAGGGTTAGCGTCAGGACAAGTAGGGTTAGCGTCAGGACAAGTAGGGTTAGCGTCAGGACAACTAGGGTTAGCGTCAGGACAACTAGGGTTAGCGTCAGGACAACTAGGGTTAGCGTCAGGACAATTAGTGTTAGCGTCAGGACAACTAGGGTTAGCGTCAGGACAACTAGGGTTAGCGTCAGGACAACTAGGGTTAGCGTCAGAACAACTATGGTTAGCGTCAGGACAACTAGGGTTAGCGTCAGGACAAGTAGGGTTAGCGTCAGGACAAGTAGGGTTAGCGTCAGGACAACTAGGGTTAGCGTCAGGACAACTAGGGTTAGCGTCAGGACAATTAGTGTTAGCGTCAGGACAACTAGGGTTAGCGTCAGGACAACTAGGGTTAGCGTCAGGACAACTAGGGTTAGCGTCAGGACAACTAGGGTTAGCATCAGGACAACTAGGGTTAGCGTCAGGACAACTAGGGTTAGCGTCAAGACAACTAGGGTTAGCGTCAGGACAAGTAGGGTTAGCGTCAGGACAACTAGGGTTAGCGTCAGGACAACTAGGGTTAGCGTCAGGACAACTAGGGTTAGCGTCAGGACAATTAGTGTTAGCGTCAGGACAACTAGGGTTAGCGTCAGGACAACTAGGGTTAGCGTCAGGACAACTAGGGTTAGCGTCAGGACAATTAGTGTTAGCGTCAGGACAACTAGGGTTAGCGTCAGGACAACTAGGGTTAGCGTCAGGACAACTATGGTTAGCGTCAGGACAACTAGGGTTAGCGTCAGGACAACTAGGGTTAGCGTCAGGACAACTAGGGTTAGCGTCAGGACAACTAGGGTTAGCGTCAGGACGATTAGTGTTAGCGTCAGGACAACTAGGTTTAGCGTCAGGACAACTAGGGTTAGCGTCAGGACAACTAGGGTTAGCGTCAGGACAACTATGGTTAGCGTCAGGACAACTAGGGTTAGCGTCAGGACAAGTAGGGTTAGCGTCAGGACAACTAGGGTTAGCGTCAGGACAACTAGGGTTAGCGTCAGGACAACTAGGGTTAGCGTCAGGGCAACTAGGGTTAGCGTCAGGACAACTAGGGTTAGCGTCAGGACAACTAGGGTTAGCGTCAGGACAAGTAGGGTTAGTGTCAGGACAAGTAGGGTTAGCGTCAGGACAACTAGGATTAGCGTCAGGACAACTAGGGTTAGCGTCAGGACAACTAGGGTTAGCGTCAGGACAACTAGGGTTAGCGTCAGGACAACTAGGGTTAGCGTCAGGACAATTAGTGTTAGCGTCAGGACAACTAGGGTTAGCGTCAGGACAACTAGGGTTAGCGTCAGGACAACTAGGGTTAGCGTCAGGACAACTATGGTTAGCGTCAGGACAACTAGGGTTAGCGTCAGGACAAGTAGGGTTAGCGTCAGGACAAGTAGGGTTAGCGTCAGGACAACTAGGGTTAGCGTCAGGGCAACTAGGGTTAGCGTCAGGACAAGTAGTGTTAGCGTCAGGACAACTAGGGTTAGCGTCAGGACAACTAGGGTTAGCGTCAGGACAACTAGGGTTAGCGTCAGGACAAGTAGGGTTAGCGTCAGGACAACTAGGGTTAGCGTCAGGAAAACTAGGGTTAGCGTCAGGACAAGTAGAGTTAGCGTCAGGACAACTAGGGTTAGCGTCAGGACAACTAGGGTTAGCGTCAGGACAACTAGAGTTAGCGTCAGGGCAACTAGGGTTAGCGTCAGGACAAGTAGGGTTAGCGTCAGGACAACTAGGGTTAGCGTCAGGACAACTAGGGTTAACGTCAGGACAAGTAGGGTTAGCGTCAGGACAACTAGGGTTAGCGTCAGGACAACTAGGGTTAGCGTTAGGACAAGTAGGGTTAGCGTCAGGACAACTAGGGTTAGCGTCAGGACTAGTGTTGAGCCACCCCCGTAGTGTTCGGGTTCGGTTCGGTTCGTCGAACACCGGGATGTTCGAGGAACTGTTCGTCGAACTGTTCGTCGAACACCTTAGAACACCGTCGAACACCGTAAAAACCAATGGCAGGCAAACAAAAACACATAGAAACACATAGAAAACACCTGCAAAGGTGTCCAAAAGCTGACAAACTGCTCAGAAGACACTCTGTTTAAAAAAGCCGGCCGGCAAATTCAGCAGCGGCATACACCGGTACCCGACAATTTAGACAAGAAGGAATAGAGCATCACACATAGATTAGATAGATAGAAACATGTCAGTCACACATATAAGAAGCACAGTGACAGTGTTGGTTACTGCATTTGTCATTTAGTGTAAAGGATTTATTAAAAAAAATATTAGTGTTTTCATGCACCGTCTCTTTAAAAAAGCCGGCCGGCAATTCAGCATCTGTACCCGACAATTTAGAACAGAAAGAATAGAGCTTCACACATAGATTAGATAGATAGAAACATGTCAGTCACATATATAATAAGTACAGTGATAGTGTTGCTTACTGTACTTGTCATTTAGTGTAAAGGATTTATTTAAAAAAATAATAGTGTTTTCATGCACTGTCTCTTTAAAAAAGCCGGCCGGCAATTCAGCAGCGGTACCCGACAATTTAGAACAGAAAGATAGAGCATCACACATAGATTAGATAGATAGAAACATGTCAGTCACATATATATGAAGTACAGTGATAGTGTTGGTTACTGTACTTGTCATTTAGTATTAAAATAAAGGATTTATTATTAAAAAAATTGGCGTGGGGTTCCCCTTAATTTTAGGCTCTAGCGGAGGTTAAGCAGACGGCTGGGGCAGATGTTTGAAGCCTGGGAAGGGGGTAATACCCACGGAGCTTCCCAGGCTGCTAATATCAGCCCCCAGCTGAATACATAGCCTTTACTAGCTATTAAAATGGGGGACACCCCAAAAAAAATGACGTGGGGTCCCCCCTAATTTAATAGCTAGCAAAGGCTAGGCAGACAGCTGGGGGCTGATATTAATAGCCCAGGAAGGGAGCCATGAATATTGGCCCCCTCCCAGGCTAGAAACACCAGCCGTCAGCCGCCCCAGAAATGGCGCATTCATAGGATGCGCCAATTCTGGCACTTAGCCTCGCTCTTCCACGCTGCCCTGGTGCGGTGGCAGGGGGTAATAGGGTTGGGGTTGATGTCAGCTTATAATGCCAGCTGACATCAAGCCCAGGTTAGTAATGGAGAGGCGTCTATAAGACACCCCCATTACTAACCCCATAGTCAAAGTTAAAAAAAACACAAACACCCAGAATAAAGTCCTTTAATTGAAATAAAGACACAATCCTTTATTGTTCTAAATTAAACCATACCTACCATCACGCCCATTCCAGCTGAAGCCAACGATCTCCTGCAATAAAAGAAAAATAATAAAGCAACCTCATCCTTACCTTTCCATGGTTCCCACGACAGCTTCAGCTCTGCTACATCGAGATGACAGGCTGGACCGCAGCAGAACGCCGCCATCCAGCCTGTCATCCCGCAGACACTGAGAAGCGCAGGCTTGCTTGCGCTGCTCAGCGTCTCTCTGTGACGACATCCAGATGAGCCGAGTTCATGTCCAATGAACTCGGCTCACCTCATGCACGTCACTGACAGCGTGGGAAAATTCTCACGCTGAAGCGCTGATTGCAGGAGAATTTTCCCACGCTGTCAGTGACGTGCAGGAGGTGAGCTGAGTTCATTGGACATGAGCTCACCTCATGCACATCACTGACAGCGTGGGAGAATTCTCCTGCACTCAGCACTTCAGCGTGAGAATTTTCCCACGCTGTCAGTGACGTGCATGAGGTGAGCCGAGTTCATTGGACATGACCTCGGCTCATCTGGATGCCGTCACAGCGAGACAGTGAGGAGCGCAAGCATGCCTGCGCTTCTCAGTGTCTGCGGGATGACAGGCTGGATGGCAGCGTTCTGCTGCGGTCCAGCCAGTCATCTCGATGTAGCAGAGCTGAAGCTGTCGTGGGAACCATGGAAAGGTAAGGATGAGGTTGGTTTATTATTTTTCTTTTATTGCAGGAGATCGTTGGCTTCAGCTGGAATGGGCGTGACGGTAAGTATGGTTTAATTTAGAACAATAAAGAATTGTGTCTTTATTTCAATTAAAGGACTTTATTCTGGGTGTTGTGTTTTTTTTAAATACTTTACTAGAAATTCATGGCGGTCATGTCTAATACTGGCGTGACCCCATGAATTTTGGGCTTGGGGCCAGCTGATAATACCAAGCTGGCCCTAACCCCTTTATTACCCAGTGAGCCACCGCACCAGGGCCCTGGATGAGTTGGGTACAGCGCCAGAAGATGGCGCTTCTATGAACGCGCCATTTTCCGGGGTGGCTGCGGACTGCAATTTGTAGCGGGGGGGGGCCCAGAAAGCTTGGGCCTCCCTGCGCTGCAGATTCCAGCCCCCAGCTGCCTAGTTGTACCTGGCTGGACACAAAAATAGGGCGAAGCCCCACGTACTTTTTTTTTAATTATTTCATGAATTTCATGAAATAATTAAGAAAAAAAGGCCTTCCCTATATTGTTGTGTCCGGCCAGGTACAAATAGGCAGCTGGTGGTTTGGGGCAGCCCGTTCCTGCCTGCTGTACCTGGCTGGACACAAATATAGTGCGAAGCCCCACTTCAATTTTTTTTAATTATTTCATGAAATTCATGAAATAATTAAGAAAAAAAGGGCTTCCCTATATTGTTGTGTCCGGCCAGGTACAAATAGGCAGCTGGTGGTTGGGGGCATCCCGTTCCTGCCTGCTGTACCTGGCTGGACACAAATATAGTGCGAAGCCCCACTTCAATTTTTTTTAATTATTTCATGAAATTCATGAAATAATTAAGAAAAAAAGGGCTTCCCTATATTGTTGTGTCCGGCCAGGTACAAATAGGCAGCTGGTGGTTGGGGGCATCCCGTTCCTGCCTGCTGTACCTGGCTGGACACAAATATAGTGCGAAGCCCCACTTCAATTTTTTTAAATTATTTCAGGAAATTCATGAAATAATTTAAAAAAAATTGACGTGGGGCTTCGCACTATATTTGTGTCCAGCCAGGTACAGCAGGCAGGAACGAGCTGCCCCCAACCACCAGCTGCCTATTTGTACCTGGCCGGACACAACAATATAGGGAAGGCCTTTTTTTCTTAATTATTTCATGAAATTCATGAAATAATTAAAAAAAAAGTACGTGGGGCTTCGCCCTATTTTTGTGTCCAGCCAGGTACAACTAGGCAGCTGGGGGCTGGAATCTGCAGCGCAGGGAGGCCCAAGCTTTCTGGGCCCCCCCCCGCTACAAATTGCAGTCCGCAGCCACCCCGGAAAATGGCGCGTTCATAGAAGCGCCATCTTCTGGCGCTGTACCCAACTCATCCAGGGCCCTGGTGCGGTGGCTCACTGGGTAATAAAGGGGTTAGGGCCAGCTTGGCATTATCAGCTGGCCCTAAGCCCGAAATTCATGGGGTCACGCCAATATTAGACATGACCACCATGAATTTCTAGTAAAGTATTTAAAAAAACCACAACACCCAGAAAAAAGTCCTTTAATTGAAATAAACACACAATTCTTTATTGTTCTAAATTAAACCATACTTACCATCACGCCCATTCCAGCTGAAGCCAACGATCTCCTGAAATAAAAGAAAAATAATAAAGCAACATCATCCTTACCTTTCCATGGTTCCCATGACAGCTTCAGCTCTGCTACATCGAGATGACAGGCTGGACCGCAGCAGAACGCTGCCATCCAGCCTCTCATCCCGCAGACACTGAGAAGCGCAGGCTTGCTTGCGCTCCACAGTGTCTCTCTGTGAGGGCATCCAGATGAGCCGAGTTAATGTCCAATGAACTCGACTCACCTCATGCACGTCACTGACAGCGTGGGAAAATTCTCCTGCACTCAGCGCTTCAGCGTGGGAGAATTCTCACACTGAAGCGCTGAGTGCAGGAGAATTCTCCCACGCTGTCAGTGACGTGCAGGAGGTGAGCTGAGTTCATTGGACATGAGCTCACCTTATGCACGTCACTGACAGCGTGGGAAAATTCTCCTGCACTCAGCGCTTCAGCGTGGGAGAATTCTCACGCTGAAGCGCTGAGTGCAGGAGAATTCTCCCACGCTGTCAGTGAAGTGCAGGAGGTGAGCTGAGTTCATTGGACATGAGCTCACCTTATGCACGTCACTGACAGCGTGGGAGAATTCTCCTGCACTCACCGCTTCAGCGTGAGAATTTTCCCACGCTGTCAGTGACGTGCATGAGGTGAGCCGAGTTCATTGGACATGAACTCGGCTCATCTGGATGTCGTCACAGAGAGACGCTGAGCAGCGCAAGCAAGCCTGCGCTTCTCAGTGTCTGCGGGATGAGAGGCTGGATGGCAGCGTTCTGCTGCGGTCCAGCCTGTCATCTCGATGTAGCAGAGCTGAAGCTGTCGTGGGAACCATGGAAAGGTAAGGATGAGGTTGCTTTATTATTTTTCTTTTATTGCAGGAGATCGTTGGCTTCAGCTGGAATGGGCGTGACAGTAAGTATGGTTTAATTTAGAACAATAAAGGATTGTGTCTTTATTTCAATTAAAGGACTTTATTCTGGGTGTTTGTGTTTTTTTTAACTTTGACTATGGGGTTAGTAATGGGGGTGTCTTATAGACGCCTCTCCATTACTAACCTGGGCTTGATGTCAGCTGGCATTATAAGCTGACATCAACCCCAACCCTATTACCCCCTGCCACCGCACCAGGGCAGCGTGGAAGAGCGAGGCTAAGTGCCAGAATTGGCGCATCCTATGAATGCGCCATTTCTGGGGCGGCTGACGGCTGGTGTTTCTAGCCTGGGAGGGGGCCAATATTCATGGCTCCCTTCCTGGGCTATTAATATCAGCCCCCAGCTGTCTGCCTAGCCTTTGCTAGCTATTAAATTAGGGGGGACCCCACGTCATTTTTTTTGGGGTGTCCCCCATTTTAATAGCTAGTAAAGGCTATGTATTCAGCTGGGGGCTGATATTAGTAGCCTGGGAAGCTCCGTGGGTATTACTCCCTTCCCAGGCTTCAAACATCTGCCCCAGCTGTCTGCTTAACCTCCGCTAGAGCCTAAAATTAAGGGGAACCCCACGCCAATTTTTTTAATAATAAATCCTTTATTTTAATACTAAATGACAAGTACAGTAACCAACACTATCACTGTACTTCATATATATGTGACTGACATGTTTCTATCTATCTAATCTATGTGTGAAGCTCTATTCTGTCTGTTATAAATTGTCGGGTACCGCTGCTGAATTGCCTGCCGGCTTTTTTAAAGAGACGGTGCATGAAAACACTATTATTTTTTTTGACAAATCCTTTACGCTAAATGACAAGTACAGTAAGCAACACTTTCACTGTACTTCTTATATATGTGACTGACATGTTTATATCTATCTAATCTATGTGTGAAGCTCTATTCTTTCGGTTCTAAATTGTCGGGTACAGGTGTATGCCGCTGCTGAATTGCCGGCTTTTCAGGACAACTAGGGTTAGCGTCAGGACAACTAGGGTTAGCGTCAGGACAATTAGTGTTAGCGTCAGGACAACTAGGGTTAGCGTCAGGACAACTAGGGTTAGCGTCAGGACAACTAGGGTTAGCGTCAGGACAACTATGGTTAGCGTCAGGACCACTAGGGTTAGCGTCAGGACAAGTAGGGTTAGCGTCAGGACAACTAGGGTTAGCGTCAGGACAACTAGGGTTAGCGTCAGGACAACTAGGGTTAGCGTCAGGACAACTAGGGTTAGCGTCAGGACAATTAGTGTTAGCGTCAGGACAACTAGGGTTAGCGTCAGGACAACTAGGGTTAGCGTCAGGACAACTAGGGTTAGCGTCAGGACAACTATGGTTAGCGTCAGGACAACTAGGGTTAGCGTCAGGACAAGTAGGGTTAGCGTCAGGACAACTAGGGTTAGCATCAGGACAACTAGGGTTAGCGTCAGGACAACTAGGGTTAGCGTCAGGACAACTAGGGTTAGCGTCAGGACAACTAGGGTTAGCGTCAGGACAACTAGGGTTAGCGTCAGGACAACTAGGGTTAGCGTCAGGACAATTAGTGTTAGCGTCAGGACAACTAGGGTTAGCGTCAGGACAACTAGGGTTAGCGTCAGGACAACTAGGGTTAGCGTCAGGACAAGTAGGGTTAGCGTCAGGACAACTAGGGTTAGCGTCAGGACAACTAGGGTTAGCGTCAGGACAAGTAGGGTTAGCGTCAGGACAACTAGGGTTAGCGTCAGGACAACTAGGGTTAGCGTCAGGACAAGTAGGGTTAGCGTCAGGACAACTAGGGTTAGCGTCAGGGCAACTAGGGTTAGCGTCAGGACAAGTAGGGTTCGCGTCAGGACAACTAGGGTTAGCGTCAGGACAACTAGGGTTAGCGTCAGGACAAGTAGGGTTAGCGTCAGGACAACTAGGGTTAGCGTCAGGACAACTAGGGTTAGCGTCAGGACAATTAGTGTTAGCGTCAGGACAACTAGGGTTAGCGTCAGGACAACTAGGGTTAGCGTCAGGACAACTAAGGTTAGCGTCAGGACAAGTAGGGTTAGCGTCAGGACAAGTAGGGTTAGCGTCAGGACAACTAGGGTTAGCGTCAGGACAACTAGGGTTAGCGTCAGGACAACTAGGGTTAGCGTCAGGACAATTAGTGTTAGCGTCAGGACAACTAGGGTTAGCATCAGGACAACTAGGGTTAGCGTCAGGACAACTATGGTTAGCGTCAGGACAACTAGGGTTAGCGTCAGGACAAGTAGGGTTAGCGTCAGGACAAGTAGGGTTAGCGTCAGGACAACTAGGGTTAGAATCAGGACAACTAGGGTTAGCGTCAGGACAACTAGGGTTAGCGTCAGGACAAGTAGGGTTAGCGTCAGGACAACTAGGATTAGCGTCAGGACAACTAGGGTTAGCGTCAGGACAACTAGGGTTAGCGTCAGGACAATTAGTGTTAGCGTCAGGACAACTAGGGTTAGCGTCAGGACAACTAGGGTTAGCGTCAGGACAATTAGGGTTAGCGTCAGGACAAATAGGGTTAGCGTCAGGACAAGTAGGGTTAGCGTCAGGACAACTAGGGTTAGCGTCAGGACAACTAGGGTTAGCGTCAGGACAACTAGGGTTAGCGTCAGGACAAGTAGGGTTAGCGTCAGGACAACTAGGGTTAGCGTCAGGGCAACTAGGGTTAGCGTCAGGACAAGTAGGGTTAGCGTCAGGACAACTAGGGTTAGCGTCAGGACAACTAGGGTTAGCGTCAGGACAAGTAGGGTTAGCGTCAGGACAACTAGGGTTAGCGTCAGGACAACTAGGGTTAGCGTCAGGACAACTAGGGTTTGCTTCAGGACAATTAGTGTTAGCGTCAGGACAACTAGGGTTAGCGTCAGGACAACTAGGGTTAGCGTCAGGACAACTAGGGTTAGCGTCAGGACAAGTAGGGTTAGCGTCAGGACAACTAGGGTTAGCGTCAGGACAACTAGGGTTAGCGTCAGGACAACTAGGGTTAGCGTCAGGACAATTAGTGTTAGCGTCAGGACAACTAGGGTTAGCGTCAGGACAACTAGGGTTAGCGTCAGGACAACTAGGGTTAGCGTCAGGACAATTAGTGTTAGCGTCAGGACAACTAGGTTTAGCGTCAGGACAACTAGGGTTAGCGTCAGGACAACTAGGGTTAGCGTCAGGACAACTATGGTTAGCGTCAGGACAAGTAGGGTTAGCGTCAGGACAAGTAGGGTTAGCGTCAGGACAAGTAGGGTTAGCGTCAGGACAACTAGGGTTAGCGTCAGGACAACTAGGGTTAGCGTCAGGACAACTAGGGTTAGCGTCAGGACAACTAGGGTTAGCGTCAGGACAATTAGTGTTAGCGTCAGGACAACTAGGGTTAGCGTCAGGACAACTAGGGTTAGCGTCAGGACAACTATGGTTAGCGTCAGGACAACTAGGGTTAGCGTCAGGACAAGTAGGGTTAGCGTCAGGACATGTAATGTTAGCGTCAGGACAACTAGAGTTAGCGTCAGGACAACTAGGGTTAGCGTCAGGACAACTAGGGTTAGCGTCAGGACAATTAGTGTTAGCGTAAGGACAACTAGGGTTAGCGTCAGGACAACTAGGGTTAGCGTCAGGACAACTAGGGTTAGCGTCAGGACAACTAGGGTTAGCGTCAGGACGATTAGTGTTAGCGTCAGGACAACTAGGTTTAGCGTCAGGACAACTAGGGTTAGCGTCAGGACAACTATGGTTAGCGTCAGGACAACTAGGGTTAGCGTCAGGACAAGTAGGGTTAGCGTCAGGACAAGTAGGGTTAGCGTCAGGACAACTAGGGTTAGCGTCAGGACAACTAGGGTTAGCGTCAGGACAACTAGGGTTAGCGTCAGGGCAACTAGGGTTAGCGTCAGGACAAGTAGGGTTAGCGTCAGGACAACTAGGGTTAGCGTCAGGACAACTAGGGTTAACATCAGGACAAGTAGGGTTAGTGTCAGGACAACTAGGGTTAGCGTCAGGACAACTAGGGTTAGCGTCAGGACAAGTAGGGTTAGCGTCAGGACAACTAGGGTTAGCGTCAGGGCAACTAGGGTTAGCGTCAGGACAAGTAGGGTTAGCGTCAGGACAACTAGGGTTAGCGTCAGGACAACTAGGGTTAGCGTCAGGACAAGTAGGGTTAGCGTCAGGACAACTAGGGTTAGCGTCAGGACAACTAGGGTTAGCGTCAGGACAATTAGTGTTAGCGTCAGGGCAACTAGGGTTAGCGTCAGGACAAGTAGGGTTAGCGTCAGGACAACTAGGGTTAGCATCAGGACAACTAGGGTTAACATCAGGACAAGTAGGGTTAGCGTCAGGACAACTAGGGTTAGCGTCAGGACAACTAGGGTTAGCGTCAGGACAAGTAGGGTTAGCGTCAGGACAACTAGGGTTAGCGTCAGGGCAACTAGGGTTAGCGTCAGGACAAGTAGGGTTAGCGTCAGGACAACTAGGGTTAGCGTCAGGACAACTAGGGTTAGCGTCAGGACAAGTAGGGTTAGCGTCAGGACAACTAGGGTTAGCGTCAGGACAACTAGGGTTAGCGTCAGGACAATTAGTGTTAGCGTCAGGACAACTAGGGTTAGCGTCAGGACAACTAGGGTTAGCGTCAGGACAACTATGGTTAGCGTCAGGACAACTAGGGTTAGCGTCAGGACAAGTAGGGTTAGCGTCAGGACAAGTAGGGTTAGCGTCAGGACAACTAGGGTTAGCGTCAGGACAACTAGGGTTAGCGTCAGGACAAGTTGGGTTAGCGTCAGGACAAGTAGGGTTAGCGTCAGGACAACTAGGGTTAGCGTCAGGACAACTAGGGTTAGGGTCAGGACAACTAGGGTTAGCGTCAGGACAATTTGTGTTAGCGTCAGGACAACTAGGGTTAGCGTCAGGACAACTAGTGTTAGCGTCAGGACAACTAGGGTTAGCGTCAGGACAACTATGGTTAGCGTCAGGACAACTAGGGTTAGCGTCAGGACAAGTAGGGTTAGCGTCAGGACAACTAGGGTTAGCATCAGGACAACTAGGGTTAGCGTCAGGACAACTAGGGTTAGCGTCAGGACAACTAGGGTTAGCGTCAGGACAAGTAGGGTTAGCGTCAGGACAACTAGGGTTAGCGTCAGGACAACTAGGGTTAGCGTCAGGACAACTAGGGTTAGCGTCAGGACAATTAGTGTTAGCGTCAGGACAACTAGGGTTAGCGTCAGGACAACTAGGGTTAGCGTCAGGACAACTAGGGTTAGCATCAGGACAAGTAGGGTTAGCGTCAGGACAACTAGGGTTAGCGTCAGGACAACTAGGGTTAGCGTCAGGACAAGTAGGGTTAGCATCAGGACAACTAGGGTTAGCGTCAGGACAACTAGGGTTAGAGTCAGGACAAGTAGGGTTAGCGTCAGGACAACTAGGGTTAGCGTCAGGGCAACTAGGGTTAGCGTCAGGACAAGTAGGGTTAGCGTCAGGACAACTAGGGTTAGCGTCAGGACAACTAGGGTTAGCGTCAGGACAAGTAGGGTTAGCGTCAGGACAACTAGGGTTAGCGTCAGGACAACTAGGGTTAGCGTCAGGACAATTAGTGTTAGCGTCAGGACAACTAGGGTTAGCGTCAGGACAACTAGGGTTAGCGTCAGGACAACTAGGGTTAGCGTCAGGACAACTATGGTTAGCGTCAGGACAACTAGGGTTAGCGTCAGGACAAGTAGGGTTAGCGTCAGGACAAGTAGGGTTAGCGTCAGGACAACTAGGGTTAGCGTCAGGACAACTAGGGTTAGCGTCAGGACAACTAGGGTTAGCGTCAGGACAATTAGTGTTAGCGTCAGGACAACTAGGGTTAGCGTCAGGACAACTAGGGTTAGCGTCAGGACAACTAGGGTTAGCGTCAGGACAATTAGTGTTAGCGTCAGGACAACTAGGTTTAGCGTCAGGACAACTAGGGTTAGCGTCAGGACAACTAGGGTTAGCGTCAGGACAACTATGGTTAGCGTCAGGACAACTAGGGTTAGCGTCAGGACAAGTAGGGTTAGCGTCAGGACAAGTAGGGTTAGCGTCAGGACAACTAGGGTTAGCGTCAGGACAACTAGGGTTAGCGTCAGGACAACTAGGGTTAGCGTCAGGACAACTAGGGTTAGCGTCAGGACAATTAGTGTTAGCGTCAGGACAACTAGGGTTAGCGTCAGGACAACTAGGGTTAGCGTCAGGACAAGTAGGGTTAGCGTCAGGACATGTAGGGTTAGCGTCAGGACAACTAGAGTTAGCGTCAGGACAACTAGGGTTAGCGTCAGGACAACTAGGGTTAGCGTCAGGACAATTAGTGTTAGCGTAAGGACAACTAGGGTTAGCGTCAGGACAACTAGGGTTAGCGTCAGGACAACTAGGGTTAGCGTCAGGACAACTAGGGTTAGCGTCAGGACAACTAGGGTTAGCGTCAGGACGATTAGTGTTAGCGTCAGGACAACTAGGTTTAGCGTCAGGACAACTAGGGTTAGCGTCAGGACAACTAGGGTTAGCGTCAGGACAAGTAGGGTTAGCGTCAGGACATGTAGGGTTAGCGTCAGGACAACTAGAGTTAGCGTCAGGACAACTAGGGTTAGCGTCAGGACAACTAGGGTTAGCGTCAGGACAATTAGTGTTAGCGTAAGGACAACTAGGGTTAGCGTCAGGACAACTAGGGTTAGCGTCAGGACAACTAGGGTTAGCGTCAGGACAACTAGGGTTAGCGTCAGGACAACTAGGGTTAGCGTCAGGACGATTAGTGTTAGCGTCAGGACAACTAGGTTTAGCGTCAGGACAACTAGGGTTAGCGTCAGGACAACTATGGTTAGCGTCAGGACAACTAGGGTTAGCGTCAGGACAAGTAGGGTTAGCGTCAGGACAAGTAGGGTTAGCGTCAGGACAACTAGGGTTAGCGTCAGGACAACTAGGGTTAGCGTCAGGACAACTAGGGTTAGCGTCAGGGCAACTAGGGTTAGCGTCAGGACAAGTAGGGTTAGCGTCAGGACAACTAGGGTTAGCGTCAGGACAACTAGGGTTAACATCAGGACAAGTAGGGTTAGCGTCAGGACAACTAGGGTTAGCGTCAGGACAACTAGGGTTAGCATCAGGACAAGTAGGGTTAGCGTCAGGACAACTAGGGTTAGCGTCAGGGCAACTAGGGTTAGCGTCAGGACAAGTAGGGTTAGCGTCAGGACAACTAGGGTTAGCGTCAGGACAACTAGGGTTAGCGTCAGGACAAGTAGGGTTAGCGTCAGGACAACTAGGGTTAGCGTCAGGACAACTAGGGTTAGCGTCAGGACAATTAGTGTTAGCGTCAGGACAACTAGGGTTAGCGTCAGGACAACTAGGGTTAGCGTCAGGACAACTATGGTTAGCGTCAGGACAACTAGGGTTAGCGTCAGGACAAGTAGGGTTAGCGTCAGGACAAGTAGGGTTAGCGTCAGGACAACTAGGGTTAGCGTCAGGACAACTAGGGTTAGCGTCAGGACAAGTTGGGTTAGCGTCAGGACAAGTAGGGTTAGCGTCAGGACAACTAGGGTTAGCGTCAGGACAACTAGGGTTAGCGTCAGGACAACTAGGGTTAGCGTCAGGACAATTTGTGTTAGCGTCAGGACAACTAGGGTTAGCGTCAGGACAACTAGGGTTAGCGTCAGGACAACTAGGGTTAGCGTCAGGACAACTATGGTTAGCGTCAGGACAACTAGGGTTAGCGTCAGGACAAGTAGGGTTAGCGTCAGGACAACTAGGGTTAGCATCAGGACAACTAGGGTTAGCGTCAGGACAACTAGGGTTAGCGTCAGGACAACTAGGGTTAGCGTCAGGACAACTAGGGTTAGCGTCAGGACAACTAGGGTTAGCGTCAGGACAACTAGGGTTAGCGTCAGGACGATTAGTGTTAGCGTCAGGACAACTAGGTTTAGCGTCAGGACAACTAGGGTTAGCGTCAGGACAACTATGGTTAGCGTCAGGACAACTAGGGTTAGCGTCAGGACAAGTAGGGTTAGCGTCAGGACAAGTAGGGTTAGCGTCAGGACAACTAGGGTTAGCGTCAGGACAACTAGGGTTAGCGTCAGGACAACTAGGGTTAGCGTCAGGGCAACTAGGGTTAGCGTCAGGACAAGTAGGGTTAGCGTCAGGACAACTAGGGTTAGCGTCAGGACAACTAGGGTTAACATTAGGACAAGTAGGGTTAGCGTCAGGACAACTAGGGTTAGCGTCAGGACAACTAGGGTTAGCATCAGGACAAGTAGGGTTAGCGTCAGGACAACTAGGGTTAGCGTCAGGGCAACTAGGGTTAGCGTCAGGACAAGTAGGGTTAGCGTCAGGACAACTAGGGTTAGCGTCAGGACAACTAGGGTTAGCGTCAGGACAAGTAGGGTTAGCGTCAGGACAACTAGGGTTAGCGTCAGGACAACTAGGGTTAGCGTCAGGACAATTAGTGTTAGCGTCAGGACAACTAGGGTTAGCGTCAGGACAACTAGGGTTAGCGTCAGGACAACTAGGGTTAGCGTCAGGACAAGTAGGGTTAGCGTCAGGACAAGTAGGGTTAGCGTCAGGACAACTAGGGTTAGCGTCAGGACAACTAGGGTTAGCGTCAGGACAAGTTGGGTTAGCGTCAGGACAAGTAGGGTTAGCGTCAGGACAACTAGGGTTAGCGTCAGGACAACTAGGGTTAGCGTCAGGACAACTAGGGTTAGCGTCAGGACAATTTGTGTTAGCGTCAGGACAACTAGGGTTAGCGTCAGGACAACTAGGGTTAGCGTCAGGACAACTAGGGTTAGCGTCAGGACAACTATGGTTAGCGTCAGGACAACTAGGGTTAGCGTCAGGACAAGTAGGGTTAGCGTCAGGACAACTAGGGTTAGCATCAGGACAACTAGGGTTAGCGTCAGGACAACTAGGGTTAGCGTCAGGACAACTAGGGTTAGCGTCAGGACAAGTAGGGTTAGCGTCAGGACAACTAGGGTTAGCGTCAGGACAACTAGGGTTAGCGTCAGGACAACTAGGGTTAGCGTCAGGACAATTAGTGTTAGCGTCAGGACAACTAGGGTTAGCGTCAGGACAACTAGGGTTAGCGTCAGGACAAGTAGGGTTAGCATCAGGACAAGTAGGGTTAGCGTCAGGACAACTAGGGTTAGCGTCAGGACAACTAGGGTTAGCGTCAGGACAAGTAGGGTTAGCATCAGGACAACTAGGGTTAGCGTCAGGACAACTAGGGTTAGCGTCAGGACAAGTAGGGTTAGCGTCAGGACAACTAGGGTTAGCGTCAGGGCAACTAGGGTTAGCGTCAGGACAAGTAGGGTTAGCGTCAGGACAACTAGGGTTAGCGTCAGGACAACTAGGGTTAGCGTCAGGACAAGTAGGGTTAGCGTCAGGACAACTAGGGTTAGCGTCAGGACAACTAGGGTTAGCGTCAGGACAATTAGTGTTAGCGTCAGGACAACTAGGGTTAGCGTCAGGACAAGTAGGGTTAGCGTCAGGACAACTAGGGTTAGCATCAGGACAACTAGGGTTAGCGTCAGGACAACTAGGGTTAGCGTCAGGACAACTAGGGTTAGCGTCAGGACAACTAGGGTTAGCGTCAGGACAACTAGGGTTAGCGTCAGGACAACTAGGGTTAGCGTCAGGACGATTAGTGTTAGCGTCAGGACAACTAGGTTTAGCGTCAGGACAACTAGGGTTAGCGTCAGGACAACTATGGTTAGCGTCAGGACAACTAGGGTTAGCGTCAGGACAAGTAGGGTTAGCGTCAGGACAAGTAGGGTTAGCGTCAGGACAACTAGGGTTAGCGTCAGGACAACTAGGGTTAGCGTCAGGACAACTAGGGTTAGCGTCAGGGCAACTAGGGTTAGCGTCAGGACAAGTAGGGTTAGCGTCAGGACAACTAGGGTTAGCGTCAGGACAACTAGGGTTAACATTAGGACAAGTAGGGTTAGCGTCAGGACAACTAGGGTTAGCGTCAGGACAACTAGGGTTAGCATCAGGACAAGTAGGGTTAGCGTCAGGACAACTAGGGTTAGCGTCAGGGCAACTAGGGTTAGCGTCAGGACAAGTAGGGTTAGCGTCAGGACAACTAGGGTTAGCGTCAGGACAACTAGGGTTAGCGTCAGGACAAGTAGGGTTAGCGTCAGGACAACTAGGGTTAGCGTCAGGACAACTAGGGTTAGCGTCAGGACAATTAGTGTTAGCGTCAGGACAACTAGGGTTAGCGTCAGGACAACTAGGGTTAGCGTCAGGACAACTAGGGTTAGCGTCAGGACAAGTAGGGTTAGCGTCAGGACAAGTAGGGTTAGCGTCAGGACAACTAGGGTTAGCGTCAGGACAACTAGGGTTAGCGTCAGGACAAGTTGGGTTAGCGTCAGGACAAGTAGGGTTAGCGTCAGGACAACTAGGGTTAGCGTCAGGACAACTAGGGTTAGCGTCAGGACAACTAGGGTTAGCGTCAGGACAATTTGTGTTAGCGTCAGGACAACTAGGGTTAGCGTCAGGACAACTAGGGTTAGCGTCAGGACAACTAGGGTTAGCGTCAGGACAACTATGGTTAGCGTCAGGACAACTAGGGTTAGCGTCAGGACAAGTAGGGTTAGCGTCAGGACAACTAGGGTTAGCATCAGGACAACTAGGGTTAGCGTCAGGACAACTAGGGTTAGCGTCAGGACAACTAGGGTTAGCGTCAGGACAAGTAGGGTTAGCGTCAGGACAACTAGGGTTAGCGTCAGGACAACTAGGGTTAGCGTCAGGACAACTAGGGTTAGCGTCAGGACAATTAGTGTTAGCGTCAGGACAACTAGGGTTAGCGTCAGGACAACTAGGGTTAGCGTCAGGACAAGTAGGGTTAGCATCAGGACAAGTAGGGTTAGCGTCAGGACAACTAGGGTTAGCGTCAGGACAACTAGGGTTAGCGTCAGGACAAGTAGGGTTAGCATCAGGACAACTAGGGTTAGCGTCAGGACAACTAGGGTTAGCGTCAGGACAAGTAGGGTTAGCGTCAGGACAACTAGGGTTAGCGTCAGGGCAACTAGGGTTAGCGTCAGGACAAGTAGGGTTAGCGTCAGGACAACTAGGGTTAGCGTCAGGACAACTAGGGTTAGCGTCAGGACAAGTAGGGTTAGCGTCAGGACAACTAGGGTTAGCGTCAGGACAACTAGGGTTAGCGTCAGGACAATTAGTGTTAGCGTCAGGACAACTAGGGTTAGCGTCAGGACAACTAGGGTTAGCATCAGGACAACTAGGGTTAGCGTCAGGACAAGTAGGGTTAGCGTCAGGACAAGTAGGGTTAGCGTCAGGACAACTAGGGTTAGCGTCAGGACAACTAGGGTTAGCGTCAGGACAACTAGGGTTAGCGTCAGGACAATTAGTGTTAGCGTCAGGACAACTAGGGTTAGCGTCAGGACAACTAGGGTTAGCGTCAGGACAACTAGGGTTAGCGTCAGGACAACTAGGGTTAGTGTCAGGACAACTATGGTTAGCGTCAGGACAACTAGGGTTAGCGTCAGGACAAGTAGGGTTAGAGTCAGGACAAGTAGAGTTAGCGTCAGGACAACTAGGGTTAGCGTCAGGACAACTAGGGTTAGCGTCAGGACAACTAGGGTTAGCGTCAGGACAATTAGTGTTAGCGTCAGGACAACTAGGGTTAGCGTCAGGACAACTAGGGTTAGCGTCAGGACAACTAGGGTTAGCGTCAGGACAAGTAGGGTTAGCGTCAGGACAACTAGGGTTAGCATCAGGACAACTAGGGTTAGCGTCAGGACAACTAGGGTTAGCGTCAGGACAAGTAGGGTTAGCGTCAGGACAACTAGGGTTAGCGTCAGGACAACTAGGGTTAGCGTCAGGACAATTAGTGTTAGCGTCAGGACAACTAGGGTTAGCGTCAGGACAACTAGGGTTAGCGTCAGGACAACTAGGGTTAGCGTCAGGACAATTAGTGTTAGCGTCAGGACAACTAGGGTTAGCGTCAGGACAACTAGGGTTAGCGTCAGGACAACTATGGTTAGCGTCAGGACAACTAGGGTTAGCGTCAGGACAAGTAGGGTTAGCGTCAGGACATGTAGGGTTAGCGTCAGGACAACTAGAGTTAGCGTCAGGACAACTAGGGTTAGCGTCAGGACAACTAGGGTTAGCGTCAGGACAATTAGTGTTAGCTTCAGGACAACTAGGGTTAGCGTCAGGACAACTAGGGTTAGCGTCAGGACAACTAGGGTTAGCGTCAGGACAACTAGGGTTAGCGTCAGGACGATTAGTGTTAGCGTCAGGACAACTAGGTTTAGCGTCAGGACAACTAGGGTTAGCGTCAGGACAACTAGGGTTAGCGTCAGGACAACTATGGTTAGCGTCAGGACAACTAGGGTTAGCGTCAGGACAAGTAGGGTTAGCGTCAGGACAAGTAGGGTTAGCGTCAGGACAACTAGGGTTAGCGTCAGACCAACTAGGGTTAGCGTCAGGACAACTAGGGTTAGCGTCAGGGCAACTAGGGTTAGCGTCAGGACAACTAGGGTTAGCGTCAGGACAACTAGGGTTAGCATCAGGACAAGTAGGGTTAGTGTCAGGACAAGTAGGGTTAGCGTCAGGACAACTAGGATTAGCTTCAGGACAACTAGGGTTAGCGTCAGGACAACTAGGGTTAGCGTCAGGACAACTAGGGTTAGCGTCAGGACAACTAGGGTTAGCGTCAGGACAATTAGTGTTAGCGTCAGGACAACTAGGGTTAGCGTCAGGACAACTAGGGTTAGCGTCAGGACAACTATGGTTAGCGTCAGGACAACTAGGGTTAGCGTCAGGACAAGTAGGGTTAGCGTCAGGACAAGTAGGGTTAGCGTCAGGACAACTAGGGTTAGCGTCAGGGCAACTAGGGTTAGCGTCAGGACAAGTAGTGTTAGCGTCAGGACAACTAGGGTTAGCGTCAGGACAACTAGGGTTAGCGTCAGGACAAGTAGGGTTAGCGTCAGGACAACTAGGGTTAGCGTCAGGAAAACTAGGGTTAGCGTCAGGACAAGTAGAGTTAGCGTCAGGACAACTAGGGTTAGCGTCAGGACAACTAGGGTTAGCGTCAGGACAACTAGGGTTAGCGTCAGGGCAACTAGGGTTAGCGTCAGGACAAGTAGGGTTAGCGTCAGGACAACTAGTGTTAGCGTCAGGACAACTAGGGTTAACGTCAGGACAAGTAGGGTTAGCGTCAGGACAACTAGGGTTAGCGTCAGGACAAGTAGGGTTAGAGTCAGGACAAGTAGAGTTAGCGTCAGGACAACTAGGGTTAGCGTCAGGACAACTAGGGTTAGCGTCAGGACAACTAGGGTTAGCGTCAGGACAATTAGTGTTAGCGTCAGGACAACTAGGGTTAGCGTCAGGACAACTAGGGTTAGCGTCAGGACAACTAGGGTTAGCGTCAGGACAAGTAGGGTTAGCGTCAGGACAACTAGGGTTAGCATCAGGACAACTAGGGTTAGCGTCAGGACAACTAGGGTTAGCGTCAGGACAACTAGGGTTAGCGTCAGGACAAGTAGGGTTAGCGTCAGGACAACTAGGGTTAGCGTCAGGACAACTAGGGTTAGCGTCAGGACAATTAGTGTTAGCGTCAGGACAACTAGGGTTAGCGTCAGGACAACTAGGGTTAGCGTCAGGACAACTAGGGTTAGCGTCAGGACAATTAGTGTTAGCGTCAGGACAACTAGGGTTAGCGTCAGGACAACTAGGGTTAGCGTCAGGACAACTATGGTTAGCGTCAGGACAACTAGGGTTAGCGTCAGGACAAGTAGGGTTAGCGTCAGGACATGTAGGGTTAGCGTCAGGACAACTAGAGTTAGCGTCAGGACAACTAGGGTTAGCGTCAGGACAACTAGGGTTAGCGTCAGGACAATTAGTGTTAGCTTCAGGACAACTAGGGTTAGCGTCAGGACAACTAGGGTTAGCGTCAGGACAACTAGGGTTAGCGTCAGGACAACTAGGGTTAGCGTCAGGACGATTAGTGTTAGCGTCAGGACAACTAGGTTTAGCGTCAGGACAACTAGGGTTAGCGTCAGGACAACTAGGGTTAGCGTCAGGACAACTATGGTTAGCGTCAGGACAACTAGGGTTAGCGTCAGGACAAGTAGGGTTAGCGTCAGGACAAGTAGGGTTAGCGTCAGGACAACTAGGGTTAGCGTCAGACCAACTAGGGTTAGCGTCAGGACAACTAGGGTTAGCGTCAGGGCAACTAGGGTTAGCGTCAGGACAACTAGGGTTAGCGTCAGGACAACTAGGGTTAGCGTCAGGACAAGTAGGGTTAGTGTCAGGACAAGTAGGGTTAGCGTCAGGACAACTAGGATTAGCTTCAGGACAACTAGGGTTAGCGTCAGGACAACTAGGGTTAGCGTCAGGACAACTAGGGTTAGCGTCAGGACAACTAGGGTTAGCGTCAGGACAATTAGTGTTAGCGTCAGGACAACTAGGGTTAGCGTCAGGACAACTAGGGTTAGCGTCAGGACAACTATGGTTAGCGTCAGGACAACTAGGGTTAGCGTCAGGACAAGTAGGGTTAGCGTCAGGACAAGTAGGGTTAGCGTCAGGACAACTAGGGTTAGCGTCAGGGCAACTAGGGTTAGCGTCAGGACAAGTAGTGTTAGCGTCAGGACAACTAGGGTTAGCGTCAGGACAACTAGGGTTAGCGTCAGGACAAGTAGGGTTAGCGTCAGGACAACTAGGGTTAGCGTCAGGAAAACTAGGGTTAGCGTCAGGACAAGTAGAGTTAGCGTCAGGACAACTAGGGTTAGCGTCAGGACAACTAGGGTTAGCGTCAGGACAACTAGGGTTAGCGTCAGGGCAACTAGGGTTAGCGTCAGGACAAGTAGGGTTAGCGTCAGGACAACTAGTGTTAGCGTCAGGACAACTAGGGTTAACGTCAGGACAAGTAGGGTTAGCGTCAGGACAACTAGGGTTAGCGTCAGGACAACTAGGGTTAGCGTCAGGACAAGTAGGGTTAGCGTCAGGACAACTAGGGTTAGCGTCAGGACAACTAGGGTTAGCGTCAGGACAAGTAGGGTTAGCGTCAGGACAACTAGGGTTAGCGTCAGGACAACTAGGGTTAGCTTCAGGACAAGTAGGGTTAGCGTCAGGACAACTAGGGTTAGCGTCAGGACAACTAGGGTTAGCGTCAGGACAATTAGTGTTAGCGTCAGGACAACTAGGGTTAGCGTCAGGACAACTAGGGTTAGCGTCAGGACAACTATGGTTAGCGTCAGGACCACTAGGGTTAGCGTCAGGACAAGTAGGGTTAGCGTCAGGACAACTAGGGTTAGCGTCAGGACAACTAGGGTTAGCGTCAGGACAACTAGGGTTAGCGTCAGGACAAGTAGGGTTAGCGTCAGGACAACTAGGGTTAGCGTCAGGAAAACTAGGGTTAGCGTCAGGACAAGTAGAGTTAGCGTCAGGACAACTAGTGTTAGCGTCAGGACAACTAGGGTTAGCGTCAGGACAACTAGGGTTAGCGTCAGGGCAACTAGGGTTACCGTCAGGACAAGTAGGGTTAGCGTCAGGACAACTAGTGTTAGCGTCAGGACAACTAGGGTTAACGTCAGGACAAGTAGGGTTAGCGTCAGGACAACTAGGGTTAGCGTCAGGACAACTAGGGTTAGCGTCAGGACAAGTAGGGTTAGCGTCAGGACAACTAGGGTTAGCGTCAGGACAACTAGGGTTAGCGTCAGGACAAGTAGGGTTAGCGTCAGGACAACTAGGGTTAGCGTCAGGACAACTAGGGTTAGCTTCAGGACAAGTAGGGTTAGCGTCAGGACAACTAGGGTTAGCGTCAGGACAACTAGGGTTAGCGTCAGGACAATTAGTGTTAGCGTCAGGACAACTAGGGTTAGCGTCAGGACAACTAGGGTTAGCGTCAGGACAACTAGGGTTAGCGTCAGGACAACTATGGTTAGCGTCAGGACCACTAGGGTTAGCGTCAGGACAAGTAGGGTTAGCGTCAGGACAACTAGGGTTAGCGTCAGGACAACTAGGGTTAGCGTCAGGACAACTAGGGTTAGCGTCAGGACAATTAGTGTTAGCGTCAGGACAACTAGGGTTAGCGTCAGGACAACTAGGGTTAGCGTCAGGACAACTATGGTTAGCGTCAGGACAACTAGGGTTAGCGTCAGGACAAGTAGGGTTAGCGTCAGGACAACTAGGGTTAGCATCAGGACAACTAGGGTTAGCGTCAGGACAACTAGGGTTAGCGTCAGGACAACTAGGGTTAGCGTCAGGACAACTAGGGTTAGCGTCAGGACAACTAGGGTTAGCGTCAGGACAACTAGGGTTAGCGTCAGGACAATTAGTGTTAGCGTCAGGACAACTAGGGTTAGCGTCAGGACAACTAGGGTTAGCGTCAGGACAACTAGGGTTAGCGTCAGGACAAGTAGGGTTAGCGTCAGGACAACTAGGGTTAGCGTCAGGACAACTAGGGTTAGCGTCAGGACAAGTAGGGTTAGCGTCAGGACAACTAGGGTTAGCGTCAGGACAACTAGGGTTAGCGTCAGGACAAGTAGGGTTAGCGTCAGGACAACTAGGGTTAGCGTCAGGGCAACTAGGGTTAGCGTCAGGACAAGTAGGGTTAGCGTCAGGACAACTAGGGTTAGCGTCAGGACAACTAGGGTTAGCGTCAGGACAAGTAGGGTTAGCGTCAGGACAACTAGGGTTAGCGTCAGGACAACTAGGGTTAGCGTCAGGACAATTAGTGTTAGCGTCAGGACAACTAGGGTTAGCGTCAGGACAACTAGGGTTAGCGTCAGGACAACTAGGGTTAGCGTCAGGACAATTAGTGTTAGCGTCAGGACAACTAGGGTTAGCGTCAGGACAACTAGGGTTAGCGTCAGGACAACTATGGTTAGCGTCAGGACAACTAGGGTTAGCGTCAGGACAAGTAGGGTTAGCATCAGGACAAGTAGGGTTAGCGTCAGGACAACTAGGGTTAGCATCAGGACAACTAGGGTTAGCGTCAGGACAACTAGGGTTAGCGTCAGGACAAGTAGGGTTAGCGTCAGGACAACTAGGATTAGCGTCAGGACAACTAGGGTTAGCGTCAGGACAACTAGGGTTAGCGTCAGGACAAGTAGGGTTAGCGTCAGGACAACTAGGGTTAGCGTCAGGACAAGTAGGGTTAGCGTCAGGACAACTAGGGTTAGCGTCAGGACAACTAGGGTTAGCGTCAGGACAACTAGGGTTAGCGTCAGGACAAGTAGGGTTAGCGTCAGGACAACTAGGGTTAGCGTCAGGGCAACTAGGGTTAGCGTCAGGACAAGTAGGGTTAGCGTCAGGACAACTAGGGTTAGCGTCAGGACAACTAGGGTTAGCGTCAGGACAAGTAGGGTTAGCGTCAGGACAACTAGGGTTAGCGTCAGGACAACTAGGGTTAGCGTCAGGACAACTAGGGTTTGCGTCAGGACAATTAGTGTTAGCGTCAGGACAACTAGGGTTAGCGTCAGGACAACTAGGGTTAGCGTCAGGACAACTAGGGTTAGCGTCAGGACAATTAGTGTTAGCGTCAGGACAACTAGGGTTAGCGTCAGGACAACTAGGGTTAGCGTCAGGACAACTAGGGTTAGCGTCAGGACAAGTAGGGTTAGCGTCAGGACAACTAGGGTTAGCGTCAGGACAACTAGGGTTAGCGTCAGGACAAGTAGGGTTAGCGTCAGGACAACTAGGGTTAGCGTCAGGACAACTAGGGTTAGCGTCAGGACAAGTAGGGTTAGCGTCAGGACAACTAGGGTTAGCGTCAGGGCAACTAGGGTTAGCGTCAGGACAAGTAGGGTTAGCGTCAGGACAACTAGGGTTAGCGTCAGGACAACTAGGGTTAGCGTCAGGACAAGTAGGGTTAGCGTCAGGACAACTAGGGTTAGCGTCAGGACAACTAGGGTTAGCGTCAGGACAATTAGTGTTAGCGTCAGGACAACTAGGGTTAGCGTCAGGACAACTAGGGTTAGCGTCAGGACAACTAGGGTTAGCGTCAGGACAATTAGTGTTAGCGTCAGGACAACTAGGGTTAGCGTCAGGACAACTAGGGTTAGCGTCAGGACAACTATGGTTAGCGTCAGGACAACTAGGGTTAGCGTCAGGACAAATAGGGTTAGCATCAGGACAAGTAGGGTTAGCGTCAGGACAACTAGGGTTAGCATCAGGACAACTAGGGTTAGCGTCAGGACAACTAGGGTTAGCGTCAGGACAAGTAGGGTTAGCGTCAGGACAACTAGGATTAGCGTCAGGACAACTAGGGTTAGCGTCAGGACAACTAGGGTTAGCGTCAGGACAAGTAGGGTTAGCGTCAGGACAACTAGGGTTAGCGTCAGGACAAGTAGGGTTAGCGTCAGGACAACTAGGGTTAGCGTCAGGACAACTAGGGTTAGCGTCAGGACAACTAGGGTTAGCGTCAGGACAAGTAGGGTTAGCGTCAGGACAACTAGGGTTAGCGTCAGGGCAACTAGGGTTAGCGTCAGGACAAGTAGGGTTAGCGTCAGGACAACTAGGGTTAGCGTCAGGACAACTAGGGTTAGCGTCAGGACAAGTAGGGTTAGCGTCAGGACAACTAGGGTTAGCGTCAGGACAACTAGGGTTAGCGTCAGGACAACTAGGGTTTGCGTCAGGACAATTAGTGTTAGCGTCAGGACAACTAGGGTTAGCGTCAGGACAACTAGGGTTAGCGTCAGGACAACTAGGGTTAGCGTCAGGACAACTAGGGTTAGCGTCAGGACAACTAGGGTTAGCGTCAGGACAACTAGGGTTAGCGTCAGGACAATTAGTGTTAGCGTCAGGACAACTAGGGTTAGCGTCAGGACAACTAGGGTTAGCGTCAGGACAACTAGGGTTAGCGTCAGGACAACTAGGGTTAGCGTCAGGACAATTAGTGTTAGCATCAGGACAACTAGGTTTAGCGTCAGGACAACTAGGGTTAGCGTCAGGACAACTAGGGTTAGCGTCAGGACAACTATGGTTAGCGTCAGGACAACTAGGGTTAGCGTCAGGACAAGTAGGGTTAGCGTCAGGACAAGTAGGGTTAGCGTCAGGACAACTAGGGTTAGCGTCAGGACAACTAGGGTTAGCGTCAGGACAACTAGGGTTAGCGTCAGGACAATTAGTGTTAGCGTCAGGACAACTAGGGTTAGCGTCAGGACAACTAGAGTTAGCGTCAGGACAACTAGGGTTAGCGTCAGGACAACTAGGGTTAGCGTAAGGACAACTAGGGTTACCGTCAGGACAACTAGGGTTAGCGTCAGGACAACTAGGGTTAGCGTCAGGACAAATAGGGTTAGCGTCAGGACAACTAGTGTTAGCGTCAGGACAACTAGGGTTAGCGTCAGGACAACTAGGGTTAGCGTCAGGACAAGTAGGGTTAGCGTCAGGACAACTAGGGTTAGCGTCAGGACAACTAGGGTTAGCGTAAGGACAACTAGGGTTAACGTCAGGACAAGTAGGGTTAGCGTCAGGACAACTAGGGTTAGCGTCAGGACAACTAGGGTTAGCGTCAGGACAAGTAGGGTTAGCGTCAGGACAACTAGGGTTAGCGTCAGGACAACTAGGGTTAGCTTCAGGACAAGTAGGGTTAGCGTCAGGACAACTAGGGTTAGCGTCAGGACAACTAGGGTTAGCGTCAGGACAATTAGTGTTAGCGTCAGGACAACTAGGGTTAGCGTCAGGACAACTAGGGTTAGCGTCAGGACAACTAGGGTTAGCGTCAGGACAACTATGGTTAGCGTCAGGACCACTAGGGTTAGCGTCAGGACAAGTAGGGTTAGCGTCAGGACAACTAGGGTTAGCGTCAGGACAACTAGGGTTAGCGTCAGGACAACTAGGGTTAGCGTCAGGACAACTAGGGTTAGCGTCAGGACAATTAGTGTTAGCGTCAGGACAACTAGGGTTAGCGTCAGGACAACTAGGGTTAGCGTCAGGACAACTAGGGTTAGCGTCAGGACAACTAGGGTTAGCGTCAGGACAAGTAGGGTTAGCGTCAGGACAACTAGGGTTAGCATCAGGACAACTAGGGTTAGCGTCAGGACAACTAGGGTTAGCGTCAGGACAAGTAGGGTTAGCGTCAGGACAACTAGGGTTAGCGTCAGGACAACTAGGGTTAGCGTAAGGACAACCAGGGTTAACGTCAGGACAAGTAGGGTTAGCGTCAGGACAACTAGGGTTAGCGTCAGGACAACTAGGGTTAGCGTCAGGACAAGTAGGGTTAGCGTCAGGACAACTAGGGTTAGCGTCAGGACAACTAGGGTTAGCGTCAGGACAAGTAGGGTTAGCGTCAGGACAACTAGGGTTAGCGTCAGGACAACTAGGGTTAGCTTCAGGACAAGTAGGGTTAGCGTCAGGACAACTAGGGTTAGCGTCAGGACAACTAGGGTTAGCGTCAGGACAATTAGTGTTAGCGTCAGGACAACTAGGGTTAGCGTCAGGACAACTAGGGTTAGCGTCAGGACAACTAGGGTTAGCGTCAGGACAACTATGGTTAGCGTCAGGACCACTAGGGTTAGCGTCAGGACAAGTAGGGTTAGCGTCAGGACAACTAGGGTTAGCGTCAGGACAACTAGGGTTAGCGTCAGGACAACTAGGGTTAGCGTCAGGACAATTAGTGTTAGCGTCAGGACAACTAGGGTTAGCGTCAGGACAACTAGGGTTAGCGTCAGGACAACTAGGGTTAGCGTCAGGACAACTATGGTTAGCGTCAGGACAACTAGGGTTAGCGTCAGGACAAGTAGGGTTAGCGTCAGGACAACTAGGGTTAGCATCAGGACAACTAGGGTTAGCGTCAGGACAACTAGGGTTAGCGTCAGGACAACTAGGGTTAGCGTCAGGACAACTAGGGTTAGCGTCAGGACAACTAGGGTTAGCGTCAGGACAACTAGGGTTAGCGTCAGGACAATTAGTGTTAGCGTCAGGACAACTAGGGTTAGCGTCAGGACAACTAGGGTTAGCGTCAGGACAACTAGGGTTAGCGTCAGGACAAGTAGGGTTAGCGTCAGGACAACTAGGGTTAGCATCAGGACAACTAGGGTTAGCGTCAGGACAAGTAGGGTTAGCGTCAGGACAACTAGGGTTAGCGTCAGGACAACTAGGGTTAGCGTCAGGACAAGTAGGGTTAGCATCAGGACAACTAGGGTTAGCGTCAGGGCAACTAGGGTTAGCGTCAGGACAAGTAGGGTTAGCGTCAGGACAACTAGGGTTAGCGTCAGGACAACTAGGGTTAGCGTCAGGACAAGTAGGGTTAGCGTCAGGACAACTAGGGTTAGCGTCAGGACAACTAGGGTTAGCGTCAGGACAATTAGTGTTAGCGTCAGGACAACTAGGGTTAGCGTCAGGACAACTAGGGTTAGCGTCAGGACAACTAGGGTTAGCGTCAGGACAATTAGTGTTAGCGTCAGGACAACTAGGGTTAGCGTCAGGACAACTAGGGTTAGCGTCAGGACAACTATGGTTAGCGTCAGGACAACTAGGGTTAGCGTCAGGACAAGTAGGGTTAGCATCAGGACAAGTAGGGTTAGCGTCAGGACAACTAGGGTTAGCATCAGGACAACTAGGGTTAGCGTCAGGACAACTAGGGTTAGCGTCAGGACAAGTAGGGTTAGCGTCAGGACAACTAGGATTAGCGTCAGGACAACTAGGGTTAGCGTCAGGACAACTAGGGTTAGCGTCAGGACAAGTAGGGTTAGCGTCAGGACAACTAGGGTTAGCGTCAGGACAAGTAGGGTTAGCGTCAGGACAACTAGGGTTAGCGTCAGGACAACTAGGGTTAGCGTCAGGACAACTAGGGTTAGCGTCAGGACAAGTAGGGTTAGCGTCAGGACAACTAGGGTTAGCGTCAGGGCAACTAGGGTTAGCGTCAGGACAAGTAGGGTTAGCGTCAGGACAACTAGGGTTAGCGTCAGGACAACTAGGGTTAGCGTCAGGACAAGTAGGGTTAGCGTCAGGACAACTAGGGTTAGCGTCAGGACAACTAGGGTTAGCGTCAGGACAACTAGGGTTTGCGTCAGGACAATTAGTGTTAGCGTCAGGACAACTAGGGTTAGCGTCAGGACAACTAGAGTTAGCGTCAGGACAACTAGGGTTAGCGTCAGGACAACTAGGGTTAGCGTAAGGACAACTAGGGTTACCGTCAGGACAACTAGGGTTAGCGTCAGGACAACTAGGGTTAGCGTCAGGACAAATAGGGTTAGCGTCAGGACAACTAGGGTTAGCGTCAGGACGATTAGTGTTAGCGTCAGGACAACTAGGTTTAGCGTCAGGACAACTAGGGTTAGCGTCAGGACAACTAGGGTTAGCGTCAGGACAACTATGGTTAGCGTCAGGACAACTAGGGTTAGCGTCAGGACAAGTAGGGTTAGCGTCAGGACAAGTAGGGTTAGCGTCAGGACAACTAGGGTTAGCGTCAGGACAACTAGGGTTAGCGTCAGGACAACTAGGGTTAGCGTCAGGACAATTAGTGTTAGCGTCAGGACAACTAGGGTTAGCGTCAGGACAACTAGAGTTAGCGTCAGGACAACTAGGGTTAGCGTCAGGACAACTAGGGTTAGCGTAAGGACAACTAGGGTTACCGTCAGGACAACTAGGGTTAGCGTCAGGACAACTAGGGTTAGCGTCAGGACAAATAGGGTTAGCGTCAGGACAACTAGGGTTAGCGTCAGGACGATTAGTGTTAGCGTCAGGACAACTAGGTTTAGCGTCAGGACAACTAGGGTTAGCGTCAGGACAACTATGGTTAGCGTCAGGACAACTAGGGTTAGCGTCAGGACAAGTAGGGTTAGCGTCAGGACAAGTAGGGTTAGCGTCAGGACAACTAGGGTTAGCGTCAGGACAACTAGGGTTAGCGTCAGGGCAACTAGGGTTAGCGTCAGGACAAGTAGGGTTAGCGTCAGGACAACTAGGGTTAGCGTCAGGACAACTAGGGTTAACATCAGGACAAGTAGGGTTAGCGTCAGGACAACTAGGGTTAGCGTCAGGACAACTAGGGTTAGCGTCAGGACAAGTAGGGTTAGCGTCAGGACAACTAGGGTTAGCGTCAGGGCAACTAGGGTTAGCGTCAGGACAAGTAGGGTTAGCGTCAGGACAACTAGGGTTAGCGTCAGGACAACTAGGGTTAGCGTCAGGACAAGTAGGGTTAGCGTCAGGACAACTAGGGTTAGCGTCAGGACAACTAGGGTTAGCGTCAGGACAAGTAGTGTTAGCGTCAGGACAACTGGGGTTAGCGTCAGGACAACTAGGGTTAGCGTCAGGACAAGTAGAGTTAGCGTCAGGACAACTAGGGTTAGCATCAGGAAAACTAGGGTTAGCGTCAGGACAAGTAGAGTTAGCGTCAGGACAACTAGGGTTAGCGTCAGGACATCTAGGGTTAGCGTCAGGACAACTAGGGTCAGCGTCAGGGCAACTAGGGTTAGCGTCAGGACAAGTAGGGTTAGCGTCAGGACAACTAGGGTTAGCGTCAGGACAACTAGGGTTAACGTCAGGACAAGTAGGGTTAGCGTCAGGACAACTAGGGTTAGCGTCAGGACAACTAGGGTTAGCGTCAGGACAAGTAGGGTTAGCGTCAGGACAACTAGGGTTAGCGTCAGGACAAGTAGGGTTAGCGTCAGGACAAGTAGGGTTAGCGTCAGGACAACTAGGGTTAGCGTCAGGACAACTAGGGTTAGCGTCAGGGCAACTAGGGTTAGCGTCAGGACAAGTAGGGTTAGCGTCAGGACAACTAGGGTTAGCGTCAGGACAACTAGGGTTAACATCAGGACAAGTAGGGTTAGCGTCAGGACAACTAGGGTTAGCGTCAGGACAACTAGGGTTAGCGTCAGGACAAGTAGGGTTAGCGTCAGGACAACTAGGGTTAGCTTCAGGACAAGTAGGGTTAGCGTCAGGACAACTAGGGTTAGCGTCAGGACAACTAGGGTTAGCGTCAGGACAATTAGTGTTAGCGTCAGGACAACTAGGGTTAGCGTCAGGACAACTAGGGTTAGCGTCAGGACAAGTAGGGTTAGCGTCAGGACAACTAGGGTTAGCATCAGGACAACTAGGGTTAGCGTCAGGACAACTAGGGTTAGCGTCAGGACAACTAGGGTTAGCGTCAGGACAACTAGGGTTAGCGTCAGGACAACTAGGGTTAGCGTCAGGACAATTAGTGTTAGCGTCAGGACAACTAGGGTTAGCGTCAGGACAACTAGGGTTAGCGTCAGGACAACTAGGGTTAGCGTCAGGACAAGTAGGGTTAGCGTCAGGACAACTAGGGTTAGCGTCAGGACAACTAGAGTTAGCGTCAGGACAAGTAGGGTTAGCGTCAGGACAACTAGGGTTAGCGTCAGGACAACTAGGGTTAGCGTCAGGACAAGTAGGGTTAGCGTCAGGACAACTAGGGTTAGCGTCAGGGCAACTAGGGTTAGCGTCAGGACAAGTAGGGTTAGCGTCAGGACAACTAGGGTTAGCGTCAGGACAACTAGGGTTAGCGTCAGGACAAGTAGGGTTAGCGTCAGGACAACTAGGGTTAGCGTCAGGACAACTAGGGTTAGCGTCAGGACAATTAGTGTTAGCGTCAGGACAACTAGGGTTAGCGTCAGGACAACTAGGGTTAGCGTCAGGACAACTAGGGTTAGCGTCAGGACAATTAGTGTTAGCGTCAGGACAACTAGGGTTAGCGTCAGGACAACTAGGGTTAGCGTCAGGACAACTATGGTTAGCGTCAGGACAACTAGGGTTAGCGTCAGGACAAGTAGGGTTAGCATCAGGACAAGTAGGGTTAGCGTCAGGACAACTAGGGTTAGCATCAGGACAACTAGGGTTAGCGTCAGGACAACTAGGGTTAGCGTCAGGACAAGTAGGGTTAGCGTCAGGACAACTAGGATTAGCGTCAGGACAACTAGGGTTAGCGTCAGGACAACTAGGGTTAGCGTCAGGACAAGTAGGGTTAGCGTCAGGACAACTAGGGTTAGCGTCAGGACAAGTAGGGTTAGCGTCAGGACAACTAGGGTTAGCGTCAGGACAACTAGGGTTAGCGTCAGGACAAGTAGGGTTAGCGTCAGGACAACTAGGGTTAGCGTCAGGGCAACTAGGGTTAGCGTCAGGACAAGTAGGGTTAGCGTCAGGACAACTAGGGTTAGCGTCAGGACAACTAGGGTTAGCGTCAGGACAAGTAGGGTTAGCGTCAGGACAACTAGGGTTAGCGTCAGGACAACTAGGGTTAGCGTCAGGACAACTAGGGTTTGCGTCAGGACAATTAGTGTTAGCGTCAGGACAACTAGGGTTAGCGTCAGGACAACTAGGGTTAGCGTCAGGACAACTAGGGTTAGCGTCAGGACAACTAGGGTTAGCGTCAGGACAATTAGTGTTAGCGTCAGGACAACTAGGTTTAGCGTCAGGACAACTAGGGTTAGCGTCAGGACAACTAGGGTTAGCGTCAGGACAACTATGGTTAGCGTCAGGACAACTAGGGTTAGCGTCAGGACAAGTAGGGTTAGCGTCAGGACAAGTAGGGTTAGCGTCAGGACAACTAGGGTTAGCGTCAGGACAACTAGGGTTAGCGTAAGGACAACTAGGGTTACCGTCAGGACAACTAGGGTTAGCGTCAGGACAACTAGGGTTAGCGTCAGGACAAATAGGGTTAGCGTCAGGACAACTAGGGTTAGCGTCAGGACGATTAGTGTTAGCGTCAGGACAACTAGGTTTAGCGTCAGGACAACTAGGGTTAGCGTCAGGACAACTATGGTTAGCGTCAGGACAACTAGGGTTAGCGTCAGGACAAGTAGGGTTAGCGTCAGGACAACTAGGGTTAGCGTCAGGGCAACTAGGGTTAGCGTCAGGACAAGTAGGGTTAGCGTCAGGACAAGTAGGGTTAGCGTCAGGACAACTAGGGTTAACATCAGGACAAGTAGGGTTAGCGTCAGGACAACTAGGGTTAGCGTCAGGACAACTAGGGTTAGCGTCAGGACAAGTAGGGTTAGCGTCAGGACAACTAGGGTTAGCGTCAGGGCAACTAGGGTTAGCGTCAGGACAAGTAGGGTTAGCGTCAGGACAACTAGGGTTAGCGTCAGGACAACTAGGGTTAGCGTCAGGACAAGTAGGGTTAGCGTCAGGACAACTAGGGTTAGCGTCAGGACAACTAGGGTTAGCGTCAGGACAATTAGTGTTAGCGTCAGGACAACTAGGGTTAGCGTCAGGACAACTAGGGTTAGCATCAGGACAACTATGGTTAGCGTCAGGACAACTAGGGTTAGCATCAGGACAAGTAGGGTTAGCGTCAGGACAACTAGGGTTAGCGTCAGGACAACTAGGGTTAGCGTCAGGACAAGTAGTGTTAGCGTCAGGACAACTGGGGTTAGCGTCAGGACAACTAGGGTTAGCGTCAGGACAAGTAGAGTTAGCGTCAGGACAACTAGGGTTAGCATCAGGAAAACTAGGGTTAGCGTCAGGACAAGTAGAGTTAGCGTCAGGACAACTAGGGTTAGCGTCAGGACATCTAGGGTTAGCGTCAGGACAACTAGGGTTAGCGTCAGGGCAACTAGGGTTAGCGTCAGGACAAGTAGGGTTAGCGTCAGGACAACTAGGGTTAGCGTCAGGACAACTAGGGTTAACGTCAGGACAAGTAGGGTTAGCGTCAGGACAACTAGGGTTAGCGTCAGGACAATTAGTGTTAGCGTCAGGACAACTAGGTTTAGCGTCAGGACAACTAGGGTTAGCGTCAGGACAACTAGGGTTAGCGTCAGGACAACTATGGTTAGCGTCAGGACAACTAGGGTTAGCGTCAGGACAAGTAGGGTTAGCGTCAGGACAAGTAGGGTTAGCGTCAGGACAACTAGGGTTAGCGTCAGGACAACTAGGGTTAGCGTCAGGGCAACTAGCGTTAGCGTCAGGACAAGTAGGGTTAGCGTCAGGACAACTAGGGTTAGCGTCAGGACAACTAGGGTTAACGTCAGGACAAGTAGGGTTAGCGTCAGGACAACTAGGGTTAGCGTCAGGACAAGTAGGGTTAGCGTCAGGACAAGTAGGGTTAGCGTCAGGACAACTAGGGTTAGCGTCAGGGCAACTAGGGTTAGCGTCAGGACAAGTAGGGTTAGCGTCAGGACAACTAGGGTTAGCGTCAGGACAACTAGGGTTAGCGTCAGGACAAGTAGGGGTAGCGTCAGGACAACTAGGGTTAGCGTCAGGACAACTAGGGTTAGCGTCAGGACAACTAGGGTTAGCGTCAGGACAATTAGTGTTAGCGTCAGGACAACTAGGGTTAGCGTCAGGACAACTAGGGTTAGCGTCAGGACAACTATGGTTAGCGTCAGGACAACTAGGGTTAGCGTCAGGACAAGTAGGGTTAGCGTCAGGACAACTAAGGTTAGCGTCAGGACAACTAGGGTTAGCGTCAGGACAAGTAGTGTTAGCGTCAGGACAACTAGGGTTAGCGTCAGGACAACTAGGGTTAGCGTCAGGACAAGTAGAGTTAGCGTCAGGACAACTAGGGTTAGCGTCAGGAAAACTAGGGTTAGCGTCAGGACAAGTAGAGTTAGCGTCAGGACAATTAGGGTTAGCGTCAGGACAACTAGGGTTAGCGTCAGGACAACTAGGGTTAGCGTCAGGGCAACTAGGGTTAGCGTCAGGACAAGTAGGGTTAGCGTCAGGACAACTAGGGTTAGCGTCAGGACAACTAGGGTTAACGTCAGGACAAGTAGGGTTAGCGTCAGGACAACTAGGGTTAGCGTCAGGACAACTAGGGTTAGCGTCAGGACAAGTAGGGTTAGCGTCAGGACAACTAGGGTTAGCGTCAGGGCAACTGGGGTTAGCGTCAGGACAAGTAGGGTTAGCGTCAGGACAACTAGGGTTAGCGTCAGGACAACTAGGGTTAGCGTCAGGACAAGTAGGGTTAGCGTCAGGACAAGTAGGGTTAGCGTCAGGACAACTAGGGTTAGCGTCAGGACAATTAGTGTTAGCGTCAGGACAACTAGGGTTAGCGTCAGGACAACTAGGGTTAGCGTCAGGACAACCAGGGTTAACGTCAGGACAACTGTGGTTAGCGTCAGGACAACTAAGGTTAGCGTCAGGACAAGTAGGGTTAGCGTCAGGACAACTAGGGTTAGCGTCAGGACAACTAGGGTTAGCGTCAGGACAAGTATTGTTAGCGTCAGGACAACTAGGGTTAGCGTCAGGACAACTAGGGTTAGCGTCAGGACAACTAGGGTTAGCGTCAGGACAAGTAGGGTTAGCGTCAGGACAACTAGGGTTAGCATCAGGAAAACTAGGGTTAGCGTCAGGACAAGTAGAGTTAGAGTCAGGACAACTAGGGTTAGCGTCAGGACAACTAGGGTTAGCGTCAGGACAACTAGTTTTAGCGTCAGGGCAACTAGGGTTAGCGTCAGGACAAGTAGGGTTAGAGTCAGGACAACTAGGGTTAGCGTCAGGACAACTAGGGTTAACGTCAGGACAAGTAGGGTTAGCGTCAGGACAACTAGGGTTAGCGTCAGGACAACTAGGGTTAGCGTCAGGACGAGTAGGGTTAGCGTCAGGACAACTAGGGTTAGCGTCAGGGCAACTAGGGTTAGCGTCAGGACAAGTAGGGTTAGCGTCAGGACAACTAGGGTTAGCATCAGGAAAACTAGGGTTAGCGTCAGGACAAGTAGAGTTAGAGTCAGGACAACTAGGGTTAGCGTCAGGACAACTAGGGTTAGCGTCAGGACAACTAGGGTTAGCGTCAGGGCAACTAGGGTTAGCATCAGGACAAGTAGGGTTAGCGTCAGGACAACTAGGGTTAGCGTCAGGACAAGTAGGGTTAGCGTCAGGACAACTAGGGTTAGCGTCAGGACAACTAGGGTTAGCGTCAGGACAATTAGTGTTAGCGTCAGGACAACTAGGGTTAGCGTCAGGACAACTAGGGTTAGCGTCAGGACAACTAGGGTTAGCGTCAGGACAACTAGGGTTAGCGTCAGGACAACTGTGGTTAGCGTCAGGACAACTAGGGTTAGCGTCAGGACAAGTAGGGTTAGCGTCAGGACAAGTAGGGTTAGCGTCAGGACAACTAGGGTTAGCGTCAGGACAATTAGGGTTAGCGTCAGGACAACTAGGGTTAGCGTCAGGACAACTAGGGTTAGCGTCAGGACAACTAGGGTTAGCGTCAGGACAACTAGGGTTAGCGTCAGGACAACTATGGTTAGCGTCAGGACAACTAGGGTTAGCGTCAGGACAAGTAGGGTTAGCGTCAGGACAAGTAGGGTTAGCGTCAGGACAACTAGGGTTAGCGTCAGGACAACTAGGGTTAGCGTCAGGACAACTAGGGTTAGCGTCAGGACAACTAGGGTTAGCGTCAGGACAAGTAGGGTTAGCGTCAGGACAAGTAGGGTTAGCGTCAGGACAAGTAGGGTTAGCGTCAGGACAAGTAGGGTTAGCGTCAGGACAACTAGGGTTAGCGTCAGGGCAACTAGGGTTAGCGTCAGGACAAGTAGGGTTAGCGTCAGGACAACTAGGGTTAGCGTCAGGACAACTAGGGTTAACATCAGGACAAGTAGGGTTAGCGTCAGGACAACTAGGGTTAGCGTCAGGACAACTAGGGTTAGCGTCAGGACAAGTAGGGTTAGCGTCAGGACAACTAGGGTTAGCGTCAGGGCAACTAGGGTTAGCGTCAGGACAAGTAGGGTTAGCGTCAGGACAACTAGGGTTAGCGTCAGGACAACTAGGGTTAGCGTCAGGACAAGTAGGGTTAGCGTCAGGACAACTAGGGTTAGCGTCAGGACAACTAGGGTTAGCGTCAGGACAATTAGTGTTAGCGTCAGGACAACTAGGGATAGCGTCAGGACAACTAGGGTTAGCGTCAGGACAACTATGGTTAGCGTCAGGACAACTAGGGTTAGCGTCAGGACAAGTAGGGTTAGCGTCAGGACAACTAGGGTTAGCGTCAGGACAACTAGGGTTAGCGTCAGGACAAGTAGTGTTAGCGTCAGGACAACTGGGGTTAGCGTCAGGACAACTAGGGTTAGCGTCAGGACAAGTAGAGTTAGCATCAGGACAACTAGGGTTAGCATCAGGAAAACTAGGGTTAGCGTCAGGACAAGTAGAGTTAGCGTCAGGACAACTAGGATTAGCGTCAGGACATCTAGGGTTAGCGTCAGGACAACTAGGGTTAGCGTCAGGGCAACTAGGGTTAGCGTCAGGACAAGTAGGGTTAGCGTCAGGACAACTAGGGTTAGCGTCAGGACAACTAGGGTTAACGTCAGGACAAGTAGGGTTAGCGTCAGGACAACTAGGGTTAGCGTCAGGACAACTAGGGTTAGCGTCAGGACAAGTAGGGTTAGCGTCAGGACAACTAGGGTTAGCGTCAGGGCAACTAGGGTTAGCGTCAGGACAAGTAGGGTTAGCGTCAGGACAACTAGGGTTAGCGTCAGGACAACTAGGGTTAGCGTCAGGACAAGTAGGGTTAGCGTCAGGACATGTAGGGTTAGCGTCAGGACAACTAGAGTTAGCGTCAGGACAACTAGGGTTAGCGTCAGGACAACTAGGGTTAGCGTCAGGACAATTAGTGTTAGCGTCAGGACAACTAGGGTTAGCGTCAGGACAACTAGGGTTAGCGTCAGGACAACTAGGGTTAGCGTCAGGACAACTAGGGTTAGCGTCAGGACAACTAGGGTTAGCGTCAGGACAATTAGTGTTAGCGTCAGGACAACTAGGTTTAGCGTCAGGACAACTAGGGTTAGCGTCAGGACAACTAGGGTTAGCGTCAGGACAACTATGGTTAGCGTCAGGACAACTAGGGTTAGCGTCAGGACAAGTAGGGTTAGCGTCAGGACAAGTAGGGTTAGCGTCAGGACAACTAGAGTTAGCATCAGGACAACTAGGGTTAGCGTCAGGACAACTAGGGTTAGCGTCAGGGCAACTAGCGTTAGCGTCAGGACAAGTAGGGTTAGCATCAGGACAACTAGGGTTAGCGTCAGGACAACTAGGGTTAACGTCAGGACAAGTAGGGTTAGCGTCAGGACAACTAGGGTTAGCGTCAGGACAACTAGGGTTAGCGTCAGGACAAGTAGGGTTAGCGTCAGGACAACTAGGGTTAGCGTCAGGGCAACTAGGGTTAGCGTCAGGACAAGTAGGGTTAGCGTCAGGACAACTAGGGTTAGCGTCAGGACAACTAGGGTTAGCGTCAGGACAAGTAGGGTTAGCATCAGGACAACTAGGGTTAGCGTCAGGACAACTAGGGTTAGCGTCAGTACAACTAGGGTTAGCGTCAGGACAATTAGTGTTAGCGTCAGGACAACTAGGGTTAGCGTCAGGACAACTAGGGTTAGCGTCAGGACAACTATGGTTAGCGTCAGGACAACTAGGGTTAGCGTCAGGTCAAGTAGGGTTAGCGTCAGGACAACTAGGGTTAGCGTCAGGACAACTAGGGTTAGCGTCAGGACAAGTAGTGTTAGCGTCAGGACAACTAGGGTTAGCGTCAGGACAACTAGGGTTAGCGTCAGGACAAGTGGAGTCAGCGTCAGGACAACTAGGGTTAGCATCAGGAAAACTAGGGTTAGCGTCAGGACAAGTAGAGTTAGCGTCAGGACAATTAGGGTTAGCGTCAGGACAACTAGGGTTAGCGTCAGGACAACTAGGGTTAGCGTCAGGGCAACTAGGGATAGCGTCAGGACAAGTAGGGTTAGCGTCAGGACAACTAGGGTTAGCGTCAGGACAACTAGGGTTAACGTCAGGACAAGTAGGGTTAGCGTCAGGACAACTAGGGTTAGCGTCAGGACAACTAGGGTTAGCGTCAGGACAAGTAGGGTTAGCGTCAGGACAACTAGGGTTAGCGTCAGGGCAACTAGGGTTAGCGTCAGGACAAGTAGGGTTAGCGTCAGGACAACTAGGGTTAGCGTCAGGACAACTAGGGTTAGCGTCAGGACAAGTAGGGTTAGCGTCAGGGCAACTAGGGTTAGCGTCAGGACAAGTAGGGTTAGCGTCATGACAACTAGGGTTAGCGTCAGGACAACTAGGGTTAGCGTCAGGACAAGTAGGGTTAGCGTCAGGACAAGTAGGGTTAGCGTCAGGACAACTAGGGTTAGAGTCAGGACAATTAGTGTTAGCGTCAGGACAACTAGGGTTAGCGTCAGGACAACTAGGGTTAGCGTCAGGACAACTAGGGTTAGCGTCAGGACAACTATGGTTAGCGTCAGGACAACTAAGGTTAGCGTCAGGACAAGTAGGGTTAGCGTCAGGACAACTAGGGTTAGCGTCAGGACAACTAGGGTTAGCGTCAGGACAAGTAGTGTTAGCGTCAGGACAACTAGGGTTAGCGTCAGGACAACTAGGGTTAGCGTCAGGACAACTAGGGTTAGCGTCAGGACAAGTAGGGTTAGCGTCAGGATAACTAGGGTTAGCATCAGGAAAACTAGGGTTACCGTCAGGACAAGTAGAGTTAGAGTCAGGACAACTAGGGTTAGCGTCAGGACAACTAGGGTTAGCGTCAGGACAACTAGGGTTAGCGTCAGGGCAACTAGGGTTAGCGTCAGGACAAGTAGGGTTAGCGTCAGGACAACTAGGGTTAGCGTCAGGACAACTAGGGTTAACGTCAGGACAAGTAGGGTTAGCGTCAGGACAACTAGGGTTAGCGTCAGGACAACTAGGGTTAGCGTCAGGACGAGTAGGGTTAGCGTCAGGACAACTAGGGTTAGCGTCAGGGCAACTAGGGTTAGCGTCAGGACAAGTAGGGTTAGCGTCAGGACAACTAGGGTTAGCTTCAGGACAACTAGGGTTAGCGTGAGGACAAGTAGGGTTAGCGTCAGGACAACTAGGGTTAGCGTCAGGACAACTAGGGTTAGCGTCAGGACAACTAGGGTTAGCGTCAGGACAATTAGTGTTAGCGTCAGGACAACTAGGGTTAGCGTCAGGACAACTAGAGTTAGCGTCAGGACAAGTAGGGTTAGCGTCAGGACAAGTAGGGTTAGCGTCAGGACAACTAGGGTTAGCGTCAGGACAAGTAGGGTTAGCGTCAGGACAACTAGGGTTAGCGTCAGGACAACTAGGGTTAGCGTCAGGACAATTAGTGTTAGCGTCAGGACAACTAGGGTTAGCGTCAGGACAACTAGGGTTAGCGTCAGGACAACTAGGGTTAGCGTCAGGACAACTAGGGTTAGCGTCAGGACAACTATGGTTAGCGTCAGGACAACTAGGGTTAGCGTCAGGACAAGTAGGGTTAGCGTCAGGACAAGTAGGGTTAGCGTCAGGACAACTAGGGTTAGCGTCAGGACAATTAGGGTTAGCGTCAGGACAACTAGGGTTAGCGTCAGGACAACTAGGGTTAGCGTCAGGACAACTAGGGTTAGCGTCAGGACAACTAGGGTTAGCGTCAGGACAACTAGGGTTAGCGTCAGGACAAGTAGGGTTAGCGTCAGGACAAGTAGGGTTAGCGTCAGGACAACTAGGGTTAGCGTCAGGACAACTAGGGTTAGCGTCAGGACAACTAGGGTTAGCGTCAGGACAACTAGGGTTAGCGTCAGGACAACTAGGGTTAGCGTCAGGACAAGTAGGGTTAGCGTCAGGACAAGTAGGGTTAGCGTCAGGACAACTAGGGTTAGCGTCAGGACAACTAGGGTTAGCGTCAGGACAAGTAGGGTTAGCGTTAGGACAGCTAGGGTTAGCGTCAGGACAACTAGGGTTAGCGTCAGGACAACTAGGGTTAGCGTCAGGACAATTAGTGTTAGCGTCAGGACAACTAGGGTTAGCGTCAGGACAACTAGGGTTAGCGTCAGGACAACTAGGGTTAGCATCAGGAAAACTAGGGTTAGCGTCAGGACAACTAGGGTTAGCGTCAGGACAACTAGGGTTAGCATCAGGAAAACTAGGGTTAGCGTCAGGACAAGTAGTGTTAGCGTCAGGACAAGTAGAGTTAGCGTCAGGACAACTAGGGTTAGCATCAGGAAAACTAGGGTTAGCGTCAGGACAACTAGGGTTAGCGTCAGGACAACTAGGGTTAGCATCAGGAAAACTAGGGTTAGCGTCAGGACAACTAGGGTTAGCGTCAGGACAAGTAGGGTTAGCGTCAGGACAACTAGGGTTAGCGTCAGGGCAACTAGGGTTAGCGTCAGGACAAGTAGGGTTAGCGTCAGGACAACTAGGGTTAGCGTCAGGACAAGTAGGGTTAGCGTCAGGACAACTAGGGTTAGCGTCAGGACAACTAGGGTTAGCGTCAGGACAATTAGTGTTAGCGTCAGGACAACTAGGGTTAGCGTCAGGACAACTAGGGTTAGCGTCAGGACAAGTAGGGTTAGCGTCAGGACAACTAGGGTTAGCGTCAGGACAACTAGGGTTAGCGTCAGGACAAGTAGGGTTAGCGTCAGGACATGTAGGGTTAGCGTCAGGACAACTAGGGTTAGCGTCAGGACAACTAGGGTTAGCGTCAGGACAACTAGGGTTAGCGTCAGGACAACTAGGGTTAGCGTCAGGACAACTAGGGTTAGCGTCAGGACAACTAGGGTTAGCGTCAGGACAATTAGTGTTAGCGTCAGGACAACTAGGGTTAGCGTCAGGACAACTAGGGTTAGCATCAGGAAAACTAGGGTTAGCGTCAGGACAAGTAGGGTTAGCGTCAGGACAACTAGGGTTAGCGTCAGGACAACTAGGGTTAACGTCAGGACAAGTAGGGTTAGCGTCAGGACAACTAGGGTTAGCGTCAGGACAACTAGGGTTAGCGTCAGGACGAGTAGGGTTAGCGTCAGGACAACTAGGGTTAGCGTCAGGGCAACTAGGGCTAGCGTCAGGACAAGTAGGGTTAGCGTCAGGACAACTAGGGTTAGCGTCAGGACAACTAGGGTTAGCGTGAGGACAAGTAGGGTTAGCGTCAGGACAACTAGGGTTAGCGTCAGGACAAGTAGGGTTAGCGTCAGGACAAGTAGGGTTAGCGTCAGGACAACTAGGGTTAGCGTCAGGACAAGTAGGGTTAGCGTCAGGACAACTAGGGTTAGCGTCAGGACAACTAGGGTTAGCGTCAGGACAATTAGTGTTAGCGTCAGGACAACTAGGGTTAGCGTCAGGACAACTAGGGTTAGCGTCAGGACAACTATGGTTAGCATCAGGACAACTAGGGTTAGCGTCAGGACAAGTAGGGTTAGCGTCAGGACAAGTAGGGTTAGCGTCAGGACAACTAGGGTTAGCGTCAGGACAATTAGGGTTAGCGTCAGGACAACTAGGGTTAGCGTCAGGACAACTAGGGTTAGCGTCAGGACAACTAGGGTTAGCGTCAGGACAACTATGGTTAGCGTCAGGACAACTAGGGTTAGCGTCAGGACAAGTAGGGTTAGCGTCAGGACAAGTAGGGTTAGCGTCAGGACAACTAGGGTTAGCGTCAGGACAACTAGGGTTAGCGTCAGGACAACTAGGGTTAGCGTCAGGACAACTAGGGTTAGCGTCAGGACAACTAGGGTTAGCGTCAGGACAAGTAGGGTTAGCGTCAGGACAACTAGGGTTAGCGTCAGGACAAGTAGGGTTAGCGTCAGGACAACTAGGGTTAGCGTCAGGACAACTAGGGTTAGCGTCAGGACAAGTAGGGTTAGCGTTAGGACAACTAGGGTTAGCGTCAGGACAACTAGGGTTAGCGTCAGGACAACTAGGGTTAGCGTCAGGACAATTAGTGTTAGCGTCAGGACAACTAGGGTTAGCGTCAGGACAACTAGGGTTAGCGTCAGGACAACTAGGGTTAGCGTCAGGAAAACTAGGGTTAGCGTCAGGACAACTAGGGTTAGCGTCAGGACAACTAGGGTTAGCATCAGGAAAACTAGGGTTAGCGTCAGGACAAGTAGTGTTAGCGTCAGGACAAGTAGAGTTAGCATCAGGACAACTAGGGTTAGCATCAGGAAAACTAGGGTTAGCGTCAGGACAACTAGGGTTAGCGTCAGGACAACTAGGGTTAGAATCAGGAAAACTAGGGTTAGCGTCAGGACAACTAGGGTTAGCGTCAGGACAAGTAGGGTTAGCGTCAGGACAACTAGGGTTAGCGTCAGGGCAACTAGGGTTAGCGTCAGGACAAGTAGGGTTAGCGTCAGGACAACTAGGGTTAGCGTCAGGACAAGTAGGGTTAGCGTCAGGACAACTAGGGTTAGCGTCAGGACAACTAGGGTTAGCGTCAGGACAATTAGTGTTAGCGTCAGGACAACTAGGGTTAGCGTCAGGACAACTAGGGTTAGCGTCAGGACAAGTAGGGTTAGCGTCAGGACAACTAGGGTTAGCGTCAGGACAACTAGGGTTAGCGTCAGGACAAGTAGGGTTAGCGTCAGGACATGTAGGGTTAGCGTCAGGAGAACTAGGGTTAGCGTCAGGACAACTAGGGTTAGCGTCAGGACAAGTAGGGTTAGCGTCAGGACAACTAGGGTTAGCGTCAGGACAACTAGGGTTAGCGTCAGGACAAGTAGGGTTAGCGTTAGGACAACTATGGTTAGCATCAGGACAACTAGGGTTAGCGTCAGGACAACTAGGGTTAGCGTCAGGACAATTAGTGTTAGCGTCAGGACAACTAGGGTTAGCGTCAGGACAACTAGGGTTAGCATCAGGACAACTAGGGTTAGCATCAGGAAAACTAGGGTTAGCGTCAGGACAACTAGGTTTAGCGTCAGTCAAACTAGGGTTAGCATCAGGAAAACTAGGGTTAGCGTCAGGACAAGTAGTGTTAGCGTCAGGACAAGTAGAGTTAGCGTCAGGACAACTAGGGTTAGCATCAGGAAAACTAGGGTTAGCGTCAGGACAACTAGGGTTAGCGTCAGGACAACTAGGGTTAGCATCAGGAAAACTAGGGTTAGCGTCAGGACAACTAGGGTTAGCGTCAGGACAAGTAGGGTTAGCGTCAGGACAACTAGGGTTAGCATCAGGGCAACTTGGGTTAGCGTCAGGACAAGTAGGGTTAGCGTCAGGACAACTAGGGTTAGCGTCAGGACAAGTAGGGTTAGCGTCAGGACAACTAGGGTTAGCGTCAGGACAACTAGGGTTAGCGTCAGGACAACTAGGGTTAGCGTCAGGACAATTAGTGTTAGCGTCAGGACAACTAGGGTTAGCTTCAGGACAACTAGGGTTAGCGTCAGGACAATTAGTGTTAGCGTCAGGACAACTAGGGTTAGCGTCAGGACAACTAGGGTTAGCGTCAGGACAACTAGGGTTAGCGTCAGGACAACTAGGGTTAGCGTCAGGACAACTAGGGTTAGCGTCAGGACAATTAGTGTTAGCGTCAGGACAACTAGGTTTAGCGTCAGGACAACTAGGGTTAGCGTCAGGACAACTAGGGTTAGCGTCAGGACAACTATGGTTAGCGTCAGGACACCTAGGGTTAGCGTCAGGACAAGTAGGGTTAGCGTCAGGACAAGTAGGGTTAGCGTCAGGACAACTAGGGTTAGCGTCAGGACAACTAGGGTTAGCGTCAGGACAACTAGGGTTAGCGTCAGGGCAACTAGGGTTAGCGTCAGGACAAGTAGGGTTAGCATCAGGACAACTAGGGTTAGCGTCAGGACAACTAGGGTTAACGTCAGGACAAGTAGGGTTAGCGTCAGGACAACTAGGGTTAGCGTCAGGACAACTAGGGTTAGCGTCAGGACAAGTAGGGTTAGCGTCAGGACAACTAGGGTTAGCGTCAGGGCAACTAGGGTTAGCGACAGGACAAGTAGGGTTAGCGTCAGGACAACTAGGGTTAGCGTCAGGACAACTAGGGTTAGCGTCAGGACAAGTAGGGTTAGCGTCAGGACAACTAGGGTTAGCATCAGGACAACTAGGGTTAGCGTCAGGACAACTAGGGTTAGCGTCAGGACAATTAGTGTTAGCGTCAGGACAACGAGGGTTAGCGTCAGGACAACTAGGGTTAGCGTCAGGACAACTATGGTTAGCGTCAGGACAACTAGGGTTAGCGTCAGGACAAGTAGGGTTAGCGTCAGGACAACTAGGGTTAGCGTCAGGACAACTAGGGTTAGCGTCAGGACAAGTAGTGTTAGCGTCAGGACAACTAGGGTTAGCGTCAGGACAACTAGGGTTAGCGTCAGGACAAGTAGAGTTAGCGTCAGGACAACTAGGGTTAGCATCAGGAAAACTAGGGTTAGCGTCAGGACAAGTAGAGTTAGCATCAGGACAACTAGGGTTAGCGTCAGGACAACTAGGGTTAGCATCAGGACAACTAGGGTTAGCGTCAGGGCAACTAGGGTTAGCGTCAGGACAAGTAGGGTTAGCGTCAGGACAACTAGGGTTAGCGTCAGGACAACTAGGGTTAACGTCAGGACAAGTAGGGTTAGCGTCAGGACAACTAGGGTTAGCGTCAGGACAACTAGGGTTAGCGTCAGGACAAGTAGGGTTAGCGTCAGGACAACTAGGGTTAGCGTCAGGGCAACTAGGGTTAGCGTCAGGACAAGTAGGGTTAGCGTCAGGACAACTAGGGTTAGCGTCAGGACAAGTAGGGTTAGCGTCAGGACAAGAAGGGTTAGCGTCAGGACAACTAGGGTTAGCGTCAGGACAATTAGTGTTAGCGTCAGGACAACTAGGGTTAGCGTCAGGACAACTAGGGTTAGCGTCAGGACAACTAGGGTTAGCGTCAGGACAACTATGGTTAGCGTCAGGACAACTAGGGTTAGCGTCAGGACAAGTAGGGTTAGCGTCAGGACAACTAGGGTTAGCGTCAGGACAACTAGGGTTAGCGTCAGGACAAGTAGTGTTAGCGTCAGGACAACTAGGGTTAGCGTCAGGACAACTAGGGTTAGCGTCAGGACAACTAGGGTTAGCGTCAGGACAAGTAGGGTTAGCGTCAGGACAACTAGGGTTAGCATCAGGAAAACTAGGGTTAGCGTCAGGACAAGTAGAGTTAGAGTCAGGACAACTAGGGTTAGCGTCAGGACAACTAGGGTTAGCGTCAGGACAAGTAGGGTTTGCGTCAGGGCAACTAGGGTTAGCGTCAGGACAAGTAGGGTTAGCGTCAGGACAACTAGGGTTAGCGTCAGGACAACTAGGGTTAACGTCAGGACAAGTAGGGTTAGCGTCAGGACAACTAGGGTTAGCGTCAGGACAACTAGGGTTAGCGTCAGGACGAGTAGGGTTAGCGTCAGGACAACTAGGGTTAGCGTCAGGGCAACTAGGGTTAGCGTCAGGACAAGTAGGGTTAGCGTCAGGACAACTAGGGTTAGCGTCAGGACAACTAGGGTTAGCGTGAGGACAAGTAGGGTTAGCGTCAGGACAACTAGGGTTAGCGCCAGGACAACTAGGGTTAGCGTCAGGACAACTAGGGTTAGCGTCAGGACAATTAGTGTTAGCGTCAGGACAACTAGGGTTAGCGTCAGGACAACTAGGGTTAGCGTCAGGACAAGTAGGGTTAGCGTCAGGACAAGTAGGGTTAGCGTCAGGACAACTAGGGTTAGCGTCAGGACAAGTAGGGTTAGCGTCAGGACAACTAGGGTTAGCGTCAGGACAACTAGGGTTAGCGTCAGGACAATTAGTGTTAGCGTCAGGACAACTAGGGTTAGCGTCAGGACAACTAGGGTTAGCGTCAGGACAACTAGGGTTAGCGTCAGGACAACTAGGGTTAGCGTCAGGACAACTATGGTTAGCGTCAGGACAACTAGGGTTAGCGTCAGGACAAGTAGGGTTAGCGTCAGTACAAGTAGGGTTAGCGTCAGGACAACTAGGGTTAGCGTCAGGACAACTAGGGTTAGCGTCAGGACAACTAGGGTTAGCGTCAGGACAACTAGGGTTAGCGTCAGGGCAACTAGGGTTAGCGTCAGGACAAGTAGGGTTAGCATCAGGACAACTAGGGTTAGCGTCAGGACAACTAGGGTTAACGTCAGGACAAGTAGGGTTAGCGTCAGGACAACTAGGGTTAGCGTCAGGACAACTAGGGTTAGCGTCAGGACAAGTAGGGTTAGCGTCAGGACAACTAGGGTTAGCGTCAGGGCAACTAGGGTTAGCGACAGGACAAGTAGGGTTAGCGTCAGGACAACTAGGGTTAGCGTCAGGACAACTAGGGTTAGCGTCAGGACAAGTAGGGTTAGCGTCAGGACAACTAGGGTTAGCATCAGGACAACTAGGGTTAGCGTCAGGACAACTAGGGTTAGCGTCAGGACAATTAGTGTTAGCGTCAGGACAACGAGGGTTAGCGTCAGGACAACTAGGGTTAGCGTCAGGACAACTATGGTTAGCGTCAGGACAACTAGGGTTAGCGTCAGGACAAGTAGGGTTAGCGTCAGGACAACTAGGGTTAGCGTCAGGACAACTAGGGTTAGCGTCAGGACAAGTAGTGTTAGCGTCAGGACAACTAGGGTTAGCGTCAGGACAACTAGGGTTAGCGTCAGGACAAGTAGAGTTAGCGTCAGGACAACTAGGGTTAGCATCAGGAAAACTAGGGTTAGCGTCAGGACAAGTAGAGTTAGCATCAGGACAACTAGGGTTAGCGTCAGGACAACTAGGGTTAGCATCAGGACAACTAGGGTTAGCGTCAGGGCAACTAGGGTTAGCGTCAGGACAAGTAGGGTTAGCGTCAGGACAACTAGGGTTAGCGTCAGGACAACTAGGGTTAACGTCAGGACAAGTAGGGTTAGCGTCAGGACAACTAGGGTTAGCGTCAGGACAACTAGGGTTAGCGTCAGGACAAGTAGGGTTAGCGTCAGGACAACTAGGGTTAGCGTCAGGGCAACTAGGGTTAGCGTCAGGACAAGTAGGGTTAGCGTCAGGACAACTAGGGTTAGCGTCAGGACAAGTAGGGTTAGCGTCAGGACAAGAAGGGTTAGCGTCAGGACAACTAGGGTTAGCGTCAGGACAATTAGTGTTAGCGTCAGGACAACTAGGGTTAGCGTCAGGACAACTAGGGTTAGCGTCAGGACAACTAGGGTTAGCGTCAGGACAACTATGGTTAGCGTCAGGACAACTAGGGTTAGCGTCAGGACAAGTAGGGTTAGCGTCAGGACAACTAGGGTTAGCGTCAGGACAACTAGGGTTAGCGTCAGGACAAGTAGTGTTAGCGTCAGGACAACTAGGGTTAGCGTCAGGACAACTAGGGTTAGCGTCAGGACAACTAGGGTTAGCGTCAGGACAAGTAGGGTTAGCGTCAGGACAACTAGGGTTAGCATCAGGAAAACTAGGGTTAGCGTCAGGACAAGTAGAGTTAGAGTCAGGACAACTAGGGTTAGCGTCAGGACAACTAGGGTTAGCGTCAGGACAAGTAGGGTTTGCGTCAGGGCAACTAGGGTTAGCGTCAGGACAAGTAGGGTTAGCGTCAGGACAACTAGGGTTAGCGTCAGGACAACTAGGGTTAACGTCAGGACAAGTAGGGTTAGCGTCAGGACAACTAGGGTTAGCGTCAGGACAACTAGGGTTAGCGTCAGGACGAGTAGGGTTAGCGTCAGGACAACTAGGGTTAGCGTCAGGGCAACTAGGGTTAGCGTCAGGACAAGTAGGGTTAGCGTCAGGACAACTAGGGTTAGCGTCAGGACAACTAGGGTTAGCGTGAGGACAAGTAGGGTTAGCGTCAGGACAACTAGGGTTAGCGCCAGGACAACTAGGGTTAGCGTCAGGACAACTAGGGTTAGCGTCAGGACAATTAGTGTTAGCGTCAGGACAACTAGGGTTAGCGTCAGGACAACTAGGGTTAGCGTCAGGACAAGTAGGGTTAGCGTCAGGACAAGTAGGGTTAGCGTCAGGACAACTAGGGTTAGCGTCAGGACAAGTAGGGTTAGCGTCAGGACAACTAGGGTTAGCGTCAGGACAACTAGGGTTAGCGTCAGGACAATTAGTGTTAGCGTCAGGACAACTAGGGTTAGCGTCAGGACAACTAGGGTTAGCGTCAGGACAACTAGGGTTAGCGTCAGGACAACTAGGGTTAGCGTCAGGACAACTATGGTTAGCGTCAGGACAACTAGGGTTAGCGTCAGGACAAGTAGGGTTAGCGTCAGTACAAGTAGGGTTAGCGTCAGGACAACTAGGGTTAGCGTCAGGACAATTAGGGTTAGCGTCAGGACAACTAGGGTTAGCGTCAGGACAACTAGGGTTAGCGTCAGGACAACTAGGGTTAGCGTCAGGACAACTAGGGTTAGCGTCAGGACAACTATGGTTAGCGTCAGGACAACTAGGGTTAGCGTCAGGACAAGTAGGGTTAGCGTCAGGACAAGTAGGGTTAGCGTCAGGACAACTAGGGTTAGCGTCAGGACAACTAGGGTTAGCGTCAGGACAACTAGGGTTAGCGTCAGGACAACTAGGGTTAGCGTCAGGACAAGTAGGGTTAGCGTCAGGACAACTAGGGTTAGCGTCAGGACAACTAGGGTTAGCGTCAGGACAAGTAGGGTTAGCGTTAGGACAACTAGGGTTAGCGTCAGGACAACTAGGGTTAGCGTCAGGACAACTAGGGTTAGCGTCAGGACAAGTAGGGTTAGCATCAGGACAACTAGGGTTAGCATCAGGAAAACTAGGGTTAGCGTCAGGACAAGTAGAGTTAGAGTCAGGACAACTAGGGTTAGCGTCAGGACAACTAGGGTTAGCGTCAGGACAACTAGGGTTAGCGTCAGGGCAACTAGGGTTAGCGTCAGGACAAGTAGGGTTAGCGTCAGGACAACTAGGGTTAGCGTCAGGACAACTAGGGTTAACGTCAGGACAAGTAGGGTTAGCGTCAGGACAACTAGGGTTAGCGTCAGGACAACTAGGGTTAGCGTCAGGACGAGTAGGGTTAGCGTCAGGACAACTAGGGTTAGCGTCAGGGCAACTAGGGTTAGCGTCAGGACAAGTAGGGTTAGCGTCAGGACAACTAGGGTTAGCGTCAGGACAACTAGGGTTAGCGTGAGGACAAGTAGGGTTAGCGTCAGGACAACTAGGGTTAGCGTCAGGACAACTAGGGTTAGCGTCAGGACAACTAGGGTTAGCGTCAGGACAATTAGTGTTAGCGTCAGGACAACTAGGGTTAGCGTCAGGACAACTAGGGTTAGCGTCAGGACAAGTAGGGTTAGCGTCAGGACAAGTAGGGTTAGCGTCAGGACAACTAGGGTTAGCGTCAGGACAAGTAGGGTTAGCGTCAGGACAACTAGGGTTAGCGTCAGGACAACTAGGGTTAGCGTCAGGACAATTAGTGTTAGCGTCAGGACAACTAGGGTTAGCGTCAGGACAACTAGGGTTAGCGTCAGGACAACTAGGGTTAGCGTCAGGACAACTAGGGTTAGCGTCAGGACAACTATGGTTAGCGTCAGGACAACTAGGGTTAGCGTCAGGACAACTAGGGTTAGCATCAGGAAAACTAGGGTTAGCGTCAGGACAAGTAGAGTTAGCGTCAGGACAACTAGGGTTAGCGTCAGGACAACTAGGGTTAGCGTCAGGACAACTAGGGTTAGCGTCAGGACAAGTAAGGTTAGCGTCAGGACAACTAGGGTTAGCGTCAGGACAACTAGGGTTAGCGTCAGGACAAGTAGGGTTAGCGTTAGGACAACTAGGGTTAGCGTCAGGACAACTAGGGTTAGCGTCAGGACAACTAGGGTTAGCGTCAGGACAATTAGTGTTAGCGTCAGGACAACTAGGGTTAGCGTCAGGACAACTAGGGTTAGCGTCAGGACAACTAGGGTTAGCATCAGGAAAACTAGGGTTAGCGTCAGGACAAGTAGAGTTAGCGTCAGGACAACTAGGGTTAGCGTCAGGACAACTAGGGTTAGCGTCAGGAGAAGTAGAGTTAGCGTCAGGACAACTAGGGTTAGCATCAGGAAAACTAGGGTTAGCGTCAGGACAACTAGGGTTAGCGTCAGGACAACTAGGGTTAGCATCAGGAAAACTAGGGTTAGCGTCAGGACAAGTAGTGTTAGCGTCAGGACAAGTAGAGTTAGCGTCAGGACAACTAGGGTTAGCATCAGGAAAACTAGGGTTAGTCTCAGGACAACTAGGGTTAGCGTCAGGACAACTAGGGTTAGCATCAGGAAAACTAGGGTTAGCGTCAGGACAAGTAGTGTTAGCGTCAGGACAACTAGGGTTAGCGTCAGGACAACTAGGGTTAGCGTCAGGACAAGTAGAGTTAGCGTCAGGACAACTAGGGTTAGCATCAGGAAAACTAGGGTTAGCGTCAGGACAAGTAGAGTTAGCGTCAGGACAACTAGGGTTAGCGTCAGGACAACTAGGGTTAGCGTCAGGACAACTAGGGTTAGCGTCAGGGCAACTAGGGTTAGCGTCAGGACAAGTAGGGTTAGCGTCAGGACAACTAGGGTTAGCGTCAGGACAACTAGGGTTAACGTCAGGACAAGTAGGGTTAGCGTCAGGACAACTAGGGTTAGCGTCAGGACAACTAGGGTTAGCGTCAGGACAAGTAGGGTTAGCGTCAGGACAACTAGGGTTAGCGTCAGGGCAACTAGGGTTAGCGTCAGGACAAGTAGGGTTAGCGTCAGGACAACTAGGGTTAGCGTCAGGACAACTAGGGTTAGCGTCAGGACAAGTAGGGTTAGCGTCAGGACAACTAGGGTTAGCGTCAGGACAACTAGGGTTAGCGTCAGGACAATTAGTGTTAGCGTCAGGACAACTAGGGTTAGCGTCAGGACAACTAGGGTTAGCGTCAGGACAACTAGGGTTAGCGTCAGGACAACTATGGTTAGCGTCAGGACAACTAGGGTTAGCGTCAGGACAAGTAGGGTTAGCGTCAGGACAACTAGGGTTAGCGTCAGGACAACTAGGGTTAGCGTCAGGACAAGTAGTGTTAGCGTCAGGACAACTAGGGTTAGCGTCAGGACAACTAAGGTTAGCGTCAGGACAACTAGGGTTAGCGTCAGGACAAGTAGGGTTAGCGTCAGGACAACTAGGGTTAGCGTCAGGGCAACTAGGGTTAGCGTCAGGACAAGTAGGGTTAGCGTCAGGACAACTAGGGTTAGCGTCAGGACAACTAGGGTTAGCGTCAGGACAAGTAGGGTTAGCGTCAGGACAACTAGGGTTAGTGTCAGGACAACTAGGGTTAGCGTCAGGACAACTAGGGTTAGCGTCAGGACAACTATGGTTAGCGTCAGGACAAGTAGGGTTAGCGTCAGGACAAGTAGGGTTAGCGTCAGGACAACTAGGGTTAGCGTCAGGACAACTAGGGTTAGCGTCAGGACAACTAGGGTTAGCGTCAGGACAATTAGTGTTAGCGTCAGGACAACTAGGGTTAGCGTCAGGACAACTAGGGTTAGCATCAGGACAACTAGGGTTAGCGTCAGGACAAGTAGGGTTAGCGTCAGGACAAGTAGGGTTAGCATCAGGACAACTAGGGTTAGCGTCAGGACAACTAGGGTTAGCGTCAGGACAACTAGGGTTAGCGTCAGGACAAGTAGGGTTAGCGTCAGGACAACTAGGGTTAGCGTCAGGACAACTAGGGTTAGCGTCAGGACAACTAGGGTTAGCGTCAGGACAATTAGTGTTAGCGTCAGGACAACTAGGGTTAGCGTCAGGACAACTAGGGTTAGCGTCAGGACAACTAGGGTTAGCGTCAGGACAAGTAGGGTTAGCGTCAGGACAACTAGGGTTAGCATCAGGACAACTAGGGTTAGCGTCAGGACAAGTAGGGTTAGCGTCAGGACAACTAGGGTTAGCGTCAGGACAACTAGGGTTAGCGTCAGGACAAGTAGGGTTAGCGTCAGGACAACTAGGGTTAGCGTCAGGGCAACTAGGGTTAGCGTCAGGACAAGTAGGGTTAGCGTCAGGACAACAAGGGTTAGCGTCAGGACAACTAGGGTTAGCGTCAGGACAAGTAGGGTTAGCGTCAGGACAACTAGGGTTAGCGTCAGGACAACTAGGGTTAGCGTCAGGACAATTAGTGTTAGCGTCAGGACAACTAGGGTTAGCGTCAGGACAACTAGGGTTAGCGTCAGGACAACTAGGGTTAGCGTCAGGACAAGTAGGGTTAGCGTCAGGACAAGTAGGGTTAGCATCAGGACAACTAGGGTTAGCGTCAGGACAACTAGGGTTAGCGTCAGGACAATTAGTGTTAGCGTCAGGACAACTAGGGTTAGCGTCTGGACAACTAGGGTTAGCGTCAGGACAACTATGGTTAGCGTCAGGACAACTAGGGTTAGCGTCAGGACAAGTAGGGTTAACGTCAGGACAAGTAGGGTTAGCGTCAGGACAACTAGGGTTAGCATCAGGACAACTAGGGTTAGCGTCAGGACAACTAGGGTTAGCGTCAGGACAAGTAGGGTTAGCGTCAGGACAACTAGGATTAGCGTCAGGACAACTAGGGTTAGCGTCAGGACAACTAGGGTTAGCGTCAGGACAATTAGTGTTAGCGTCAGGACAACTAGGGTTAGCGTCAGGACAACTAGGGTTAGCGTCAGGACAAGTAGGGTTAGCGTCAGGACAACTAGGGTTAGCGTCAGGACAACTAGGGTTAGCGTCAGGACAAGTAGGGTTAGCGTCAGGACAACTAGGGTAAGCGTCAGGACAACTAGGGTTAGCGTCAGGACAACTAGGGTTAGCGTCAGGACAAGTAGGGTTAGCGTCAGGACAACTAGGGTTAGCGTCAGGACAAGTAGTGTTAGCGTCAGGACAACTAGGGTTAGCGTCAGGACAACTAGGGTTAGCGTCAGGACAACTAGGGTTAGCGTCAGGACAAGTAGGGTTAGCGTCAGGACAACTAGGGTTAGCGTCAGGGCAACTAGGGTTAGCGTCAGGACAAGTAGGGTTAGCGTCAGGACAACTAGGGTTAGCGTCAGGACAACTAGGGTTAGCGTCAGGACAAGTAGGGTTAGCGTCAGGACAACTAGGGTTAGTGTCAGGACAACTAGGGTTAGCATCAGGACAACTAGGGTTAGCGTCAGGACAACTATGGTTAGCGTCAGGACAACTAGGGTTAGCGTCAGGACAAGTAGGGTTAGCGTCAGGACAACTAGGGTTAGCGTCAGGACAACTAGGGTTAGCGTCAGGACAACTAGGGTTAGCGTCAGGACAATTAGTGTTAGCGTCAGGACAACTAGGGTTAGCGTCAGGACAACTAGGGTTAGCGTCAGGACAAGTAGGGTTAGCGTCAGGACAAGTAGGGTTAGCGTCAGGACAACTAGGGTTAGCATCAGGACAACTAGGGTTAGCGTCAGGACAACTAGGGTTAGCGTCAGGACAACTAGGGTTAGCGTCAGGACAAGTAGGGTTAGCGTCAGGACAACTAGGGTTAGCGTCAGGACAACTAGGGTTAGCGTCAGGACAACTAGGGTTAGCGTCAGGACAATTAGTGTTAGCGTCAGGACAACTAGGGTTAGCGTCAGGACAACTAGGGTTAGCGTCAGGACAACTAGGGTTAGCGTCAGGACAAGTAGGGTTAGCGTCAGGACAACTAGGGTTAGCGTCAGGACAACTAGGGTTAGCGTCAGGACAAGTAGGGTTAGCGTCAGGACAACTAGGGTTAGCGTCAGGACAACTAGGGTTAGCGTCAGGACAAGTAGGGTTAGCGTCAGGACAACTAGGGTTAGCGTCAGGGCAACTAGGGTTAGCGTCAGGACAAGTAGGGTTAGCGTCAGGACAACAAGGGTTAGCGTCAGGACAACTAGGGTTAGCGTCAGGACAAGTAGGGTTAGCGTCAGGACAACTAGGGTTAGCGTCAGGACAACTAGGGTTAGCGTCAGGACAATTAGTGTTAGCGTCAGGACAACTAGGGTTAGCGTCAGGACAACTAGGGTTAGCGTCAGGACAAGTAGGGTTAGCGTCAGGACAAGTAGGGTTAGCATCAGGACAACTAGGGTTAGCGTCAGGACAACTAGGGTTAGCGTCAGGACAACTAGGGTTAGCGTCAGGACAATTAGTGTTAGCGTCAGGACAACTAGGGTTAGCGTCAGGACAACTAGGGTTAGCGTCAGGACAACTAGGGTTAGCGTCAGGACAACTATGGTTAGCGTCAGGACAACTAGGGTTAGCGTCAGGACAAGTAGGGTTAGCGTCAGGACAAGTAGGGTTAGCGTCAGGACAACTAGGGTTAGCATCAGGACAACTAGGGTTAGCGTCAGGACAACTAGGGTTAGCGTCAGGACAAGTAGGGTTAGCGTCAGGACAACTAGGATTAGCGTCAGGACAACTAGGGTTAGCGTCAGGACAACTAGGGTTAGCGTCAGGACAATTAGTGTTAGCGTCAGGACAACTAGGGTTAGCGTCAGGACAACTAGGGTTAGCGTCAGGACAAGTAGGGTTAGCGTCAGGACAACTAGGGTTAGCGTCAGGACAACTAAGGTTAGCGTCAGGACAAGTAGGGTTAGCGTCAGGACAACTAGGGTAAGCGTCAGGACAACTAGGGTTAGCGTCAGGACAACTAGGGTTAGCGTCAGGACAAGTAGGGTTAGCGTCAGGACAAGTAGGGTTAGCGTCAGGACAACTAGGGTTAGCATCAGGACAACTAGGGTTAGCGTCAGGACAACTAGGGTTAGCGTCAGGACAACTAGGGTTAGCGTCAGGACAAGTAGGGTTAGTGTCAGGACAACTAGGGTTAGCGTCAGGACAACTAGGGTTAGCGTCAGGACAACTAGGGTTAGCGTCAGGACAATTAGTGTTAGCGTCAGGACAACTAGGGTTAGCGTCAGGACAAGTAGTGTTAGCGTCAGGACAAGTAGGGTTAGCGTCAGGACAACTAGGGTTAGCGTCAGGACAACTAGGGTTAGCGTCAGGACAAGTAGGGTTAGCGTCAGGACAACTAGGGTTAGCGTCAGGACAACTAGGGTTAGCGTCAGGACAACTAGGGTTAGCGTCAGGACAAGTAGGGTTAGCGTCAGGACAACTAGGGTTAGCGTCAGGACAACTAGGGTTAGCGTCAGGACAAGTAGGGTTAGCGTCAGGACAACTAGGGTTAGCGTCAGGACAACTAGGGTTAGCGTCAGGACAAGTAGGGTTAGCGTCAGGACAACTAGGGTTAGCGTCAGGGCAACTAGGGTTAGCGTCAGGACAAGTAGGGTTAGCGTCAGGACAACAAGGGTTAGCATCAGGACAACTAGGGTTAGCGTCAGGACAAGTAGGGTTAGCGTCAGGACAACTAGGGTTAGCGTCAGGACAAGTAGGGTTAGCGTCAGGACAACTAGGGTTAGCGTCAGGACAAGTAGTGTTAGCGTCAGGACAACTAGGGTTAGCGTCAGGACAACTAGGGTTAGCGTCAGGACAACTAGGGTTAGCGTCAGGACAAGTAGGGTTAGCGTCAGGACAACTAGGGTTAGCGTCAGGGCAACTAGGGTTAGCGTCAGGACAAGTAGGGTTAGCGTCAGGACAACTAGGGTTAGCGTCAGGACAACTAGGGTTAGCGTCAGGACAAGTAGGGTTAGCGTCAGGACAACTAGGGTTAGTGTCAGGACAACTAGGGTTAGCGTCAGGACAACTAGGGTTAGCGTCAGGACAACTATGGTTAGCGTCAGGACAACTAGGGTTAGCGTCAGGACAAGTAGGGTTAGCGTCAGGACAACTAGGGTTAGCGTCAGGACAAGTAGGGTTAGCGTCAGGACAACTAGGGTTAGCGTCAGGACAACTAGGGTTAGCGTCAGGACAAGTAGGGTTAGCGTCAGGACAACTAGGGTTAGCGTCAGGGCAACTAGGGTTAGCGTCAGGACAATTAGTGTTAGCGTCAGGACAACTAGGGTTAGCGTCAGGACAACTAGGGTTAGCGTCAGGACAACTAGGGTTAGCGTCAGGACAAGTAGGGTTAGCGTCAGGACAAGTAGGGTTAGCATCAGGACAACTAGGGTTAGCGTCAGGACAACTAGGGTTAGCGTCAGGACAACTAGGGTTAGCGTCAGGACAATTAGTGTTAGCGTCAGGACAACTAGGGTTAGCGTCAGGACAACTAGGGTTAGCGTCAGGACAACTAGGGTTAGCGTCAGGACAACTATGGTTAGCGTCAGGACAACTAGGGTTAGCGTCAGGACAAGTAGGGTTAGCGTCAGGACAAGTAGGGTTAGCGTCAGGACAACTAGGGTTAGCATCAGGACAACCAGGGTTAGCGTCAGGACAACTAGGGTTAGCGTCAGGACAAGTAGGGTTAGCGTCAGGACAACTAGGATTAGCGTCAGGACAACTAGGGTTAGCGTCAGGACAACTAGGGTTAGCGTCAGGACAATTAGTGTTAGCGTCAGGACAACTAGGGTTAGCGTCTGGACAACTAGGGTTAGCGTCAGGACAACTATGGTTAGCGTCAGGACAACTTGGGTTAGCGTCAGGACAAGTAGGGTTAACGTCAGGACAAGTAGGGTTAGCGTCAGGACAACTAGGGTTAGCATCAGGACAACTAGGGTTAGCGTCAGGACAACTAGGGTTAGCGTCAGGACAAGTAGGGTTAGCGTCAGGACAACTAGGATTAGCGTCAGGACAACTAGGGTTAGCGTCCAGACAACTAGGGTTAGCGTCAGGACAATTAGTGTTAGCGTCAGGACAACTAGGGTTAGCGTCAGGACAACTAGGGTTAGCGTCAGGACAAGTAGGGTTAGCGTCAGGACAACTAGGGTTAGCGTCAGGACAACTAGGGTTAGCGTCAGGACAAGTAGGGTTAGCGTCAGGACAACTAGGGTAAGCGTCAGGACAACTAGGGTTAGCGTCAGGACAACTAGGGTTAGCGTCAGGACAAGTAGGGTTAGCGTCAGGACAACTAGGGTTAGCGTCAGGACAAGTAGTGTTAGCGTCAGGACAACTAGGGTTAGCGTCAGGACAACTAGGGTTAGCGTCAGGACAACTAGGGTTAGCGTCAGGACAAGTAGGGTTAGCGTCAGGACAACTAGGGTTAGCGTCAGGACAACTAGGGTTAGCGTCAGGACAAGTAGGGTTAGCGTCAGGACAACTAGGGTTAGTGTCAGGACAACTAGGGTTAGCGTCAGGACAACTAGGGTTAGCGTCAGGACAACTATGGTTAGCGTCAGGACAACTAGGGTTAGCGTCAGGACAAGTAGGGTTAGCGTCAGGACAACTAGGGTTAGCGTCAGGACAACTAGGGTTAGCGTCAGGACAACTAGGGTTAGCGTCAGGACAATTAGTGTTAGCGTCAGGACAACTAGGGTTAGCGTCAGGACAACTAGGGTTAGCGTCAGGACAAGTAGGGTTAGCGTCAGGACAAGTAGGGTTAGCGTCAGGACAACTAGGGTTAGCATCAGGACAACTAGGGTTAGCGTCAGGACAACTAGGGTTAGCGTCAGGACAACTAGGGTTAGCGTCAGGACAAGTAGGGTTAGCGTCAGGACAACTAGGGTTAGCGTCAGGACAACTAGGGTTAGCGTCAGGACAACTAGGGTTAGCGTCAGGACAATTAGTGTTAGCGTCAGGACAACTAGGGTTAGCGTCAGGACAACTAGGGTTAGCGTCAGGACAACTAGGGTTAGCGTCAGGACAAGTAGGGTTAGCGTCAGGACAACTAGGGTTAGCGTCAGGACAACTAGGGTTAGCGTCAGGACAAGTAGGGTTAGCGTCAGGACAACTAGGGTTAGCGTCAGGACAACTAGGGTTAGCGTCAGGACAAGTAGGGTTAGCGTCAGGACAACTAGGGTTAGCGTCAGGGCAACTAGGGTTAGCGTCAGGACAAGTAGGGTTAGCGTCAGGACAACTAGGGTTAGCGTCAGGACAAGTAGGGTTAGCGTCAGGACAACTAGGGTTAGCGTCAGGACAACTAGGGTTAGCGTCAGGACAATTAGTGTTAGCGTCAGGACAACTAGGGTTAGCGTCAGGACAACTAGGGTTAGCATCAGGGCAACTAGGGTTAGCGTCAGGACAAGTAGGGTTAGCGTCAGGACAACTAGGGTTAGCGTCAGGACAAGTAGGGTTAGCGTCAGGACAACTAGGGTTAGCGTCAGGACAACTAGGGTTAGCGTCAGGACAATTAGTGTTAGCGTCAGGACAACTAGGGTTAGCGTCAGGACAACTAGGGTTAGCGTCAGGACAACTAGGGTTAGCGTCAGGACAAGTAGGGTTAGCGTCAGGACAAGTAGGGTTAGCATCAGGACAACTAGGGTTAGCGTCAGGACAACTAGGGTTAGCGTCAGGACAACTAGGGTTAGCGTCAGGACAATTAGTGTTAGCGTCAGGACAACTAGGGTTAGCGTCAGGACAACTAGGGTTAGCGTCAGGACAACTAGGGTTAGCGTCAGGACAACTATGGTTAGCGTCAGGACAACTAGGGTTAGCGTCAGGACAAGTAGGGTTAGCGTCAGGACAAGTAGGGTTAGCGTCAGGACAACTAGGGTTAGCATCAGGACAACTAGGGTTAGCGTCAGGACAACTAGGGTTAGCGTCAGGACAAGTAGGGTTAGCGTCAGGACAACTAGGATTAGCGTCAGGACAACTAGGGTTAGCGTCAGGACAACTAGGGTTAGCGTCAGGACAATTAGTGTTAGCGTCAGGACAACTAGGGTTAGCGTCAGGACAACTAGGGTTAGCGTCAGGACAAGTAGGGTTAGCGTCAGGACAACTAGGGTTAGCGTCAGGACAACTAGGGTTAGCGTCAGGACAAGTAGGGTTAGCGTCAGGACAACTAGGGTAAGCGTCAGGACAACTAGGGTTAGCGTCAGGACAACTAGGGTTAGCGTCAGGACAAGTAGGGTTAGCGTCAGGACAAGTAGGGTTAGCGTCAGGACAACTAGGGTTAGCGTCAGGACAACTAGGGTTAGCGTCAGGACAACTAGGGTTAGCGTCAGGACAACTAGGGTTAGCGTCAGGACAAGTAGGGTTAGTGTCAGGACAACTAGGGTTAGCGTCAGGACAACTAGGGTTAGCGTCAGGACAACTAGGGTTAGCGTCAGGACAATTAGTGTTAGCGTCAGGACAACTAGGGTTAGCGTCAGGGCAACTAGGGTTAGCGTCAGGACAAGTAGGGTTAGCGTCAGGACAACTAGGGTTAGCGTCAGGACAACTAGGGTTAGCGTCAGGACAAGTAGGGTTAGCGTCAGGACAACTAGGGTTAGCATCAGGACAATTAGTGTTAGCGTCAGGACAACTAGGGTTAGCGTCAGGACAACTAGGGTTAGCGTCAGGACAACTAGGGTTAGCGTCAGGACAAGTAGGGTTAGCGTCAGGACAACTAGGGTTAGCATCAGGACAACTAGGGTTAGCGTCAGGACAACTAGGGTTAGCGTCAGGACAACTAGGGTTAGCGTCAGGACAAGTAGGGTTAGCGTCAGGACAACTAGGGTTAGCGTCAGGACAAGTAGTGTTAGCGTCAGGACAACTAGGGTTAGCGTCAGGACAAGTAGTGTTAGCGTCAGGACAACTAGGGTTAGCGTCAGGACAACTAGGGTTAGCGTCAGGACAATTAGTGTTAGCGTCAGGACAACTAGGGTTAGCGTCAGGACAACTAGGGTTAGCGTCAGGACAACTAGGGTTAGCGTCAGGACAAGTAGGGTTAGCGTCAGGACAACTAGGGTTAGCGTCAGGGCAACTAGGGTTAGCGTCAGGACAAGTAGGGTTAGCGTCAGGACAACAAGGGTTAGCATCAGGACAACTAGGGTTAGCGTCAGGACAAGTAGGGTTAGCGTCAGGACAACTAGGGTTAGCGTCAGGACAAGTAGGGTTAGCGTCAGGACAACTAGGGTTAGCGTCAGGACAAGTAGTGTTAGCGTCAGGACATCTAGGGTTAGCGTCAGGACAACTAGGGTTAGCGTCAGGACAACTAGGGTTAGCCTCAGGACAAGTAGGGTTAGCGTCAGGACAACTAGGGTTAGCGTCAGGGCAACTAGGGTTAGCGTCAGGACAAGTAGGGTTAGCGTCAGGACAACTAGGGTTAGCGTCAGGACAACTAGGGTTAGCGTCAGGACAAGTAGGGTTAGCGTCAGGACAACTAGGGTTAGTGTCAGGACAACTAGGGTTAGCGTCAGGACAACTAGGGTTAGCGTCAGGACAACTATGGTTAGCGTCAGGACAACTAGGGTTAGCGTCAGGACAAGTAGGGTTAGCGTCAGGACAACTAGGGTTAGCGTCAGGACAACTAGGGTTAGCGTCAGGACAACTAGGGTTAGCGTCAGGACAATTAGTGTTAGCGTCAGGACAACTAGGGTTAGCGTCAGGACAACTAGGGTTAGCGTCAGGACAACTAGGGTTAGCGTCAGGACAAGTAGGGTTAGCGTCAGGACAAGTAGGGTTAGCGTCAGGACAACTAGGGTTAGCATCAGGACAACTAGGGTTAGCGTCAGGACAAGTAGGGTTAGCGTCAGGACAACTAGGGTTAGCGTCAGGACAACTAGGGTTAGCGTCAGGACAAGTAGGGTTAGCGTCAGGACAACTAGGGTTAGCGTCAGGACAACTAGGGTTAGCGTCAGGACAAGTAGGGTTAGCGTCAGGACAACTAGGGTTAGCGTCAGGACAACTAGGGTTAGCGTCAGGACAAGTAGGGTTAGCGTCAGGACAACTAGGGTTAGCGTCAGGGCAACTAGGGTTAGCGTCAGGACAAGTAGGGTTAGCGTCAGGACAACAAGGGTTAGCATCAGGACAACTAGGGTTAGCGTCAGGACAAGTAGGGTTAGCGTCAGGACAACTAGGGTTAGCGTCAGGACAAGTAGGGTTAGCGTCAGGACAACTAGGGTTAGCGTCAGGACAAGTAGTGTTAGCGTCAGGACAACTAAAGTTAGCGTCAGGACAACTAGGGTTAGCGTCAGGACAACTAGGGTTAGCGTCAGGACAAGTAGGGTTAGCGTCAGGACAACTAGGGTTAGCGTCAGGGCAACTAGGGTTAGCGTCAGGACAAGTAGGGTTAGCGTCAGGACAACTAGGGTTAGCGTCAGGACAACTAGGGTTAGCGTCAGGACAAGTAGGGTTAGCGTCAGGACAACTAGGGTTAGTGTCAGGACAACTAGGGTTAGCGTCAGGACAACTAGGGTTAGCGTCAGGACAACTATGGTTAGCGTCAGGACAACTAGGGTTAGCGTCAGGACAAGTAGGGTTAGCGTCAGGACAACTAGGGTTAGCGTCAGGACAAGTAGGGTTAGCGTCAGGACAAGTAGGGTTAGCGTCAGGACAACTAGGGTTAGCATCAGGACAACTAGGGTTAGCGTCAGGACAACTAGGGTTAGCGTCAGGACAAGTAGGGTTAGCGTCAGGACAACTAGGATTAGCGTCAGGACAACTAGGGTTAGCGTCAGGACAACTAGGGTTAGCGTCAGGACAATTAGTGTTAGCGTCAGGACAACTAGGGTTAGCGTCAGGACAACTAGGGTTAGCGTCAGGACAAGTAGGGTTAGCGTCAGGACAACTAGGGTTAGCGTCAGGACAAGTAGGGTTAGCGTCAGGACAACTAGGGTAAGCGTCAGGACAACTAGGGTTAGCGTCAGGACAACTAGGGTTAGCGTCAGGACAAGTAGGGTTAGCGTCAGGACAAGTAGGGTTAGCGTCAGGACAACTAGGGTTAGCGTCAGGACAACTAGGGTTAGCATCAGGACAATTAGGGTTAGCGTCAGGACAACTAGGGTTAGCGTCAGGACAACTAGGGTTAGCGTCAGGACAAGTAGGGTTAGCGTCAGGACAACTAGGGTTAGCGTCAGGACAACTAGGGTTAGCGTCAGGACAACTAGGGTTAGTGTCAGGACAACTAGGGTTAGCGTCAGGACAAGTAGGGTTAGCGTCAGGACAACTAGGGTTAGCGTCAGGACAACTAGGGTTAGCGTCAGGACAAGTAGGGTTAGCGTCAGGACAACTAGGGTTAGCGTCAGGACAACTAGGGTTAGCGTCAGGACAAGTAGGGTTAGCGTCAGGACAACTAGGGTTAGCGTCAGGGCAACTAGGGTTAGCGTCAGGACAAGTAGGGTTAGCGTCAGGACAACTAGGGTTAGCGTCAGGACAACTAGGGTTAGCGTCAGGACAAGTAGGGTTAGCGTCAGGACAACTAGGGTTAGCGTCAGGACAATTAGTGTTAGCGTCAGGACAACTAGGGTTAGCGTCAGGACAACTAGGGTTAGCATCAGGACTAGTAGGGTTAGCGTCAGGACAAGTAGGGTTAGCGTCAGGACAACTAGGGTTAGCGTCAGGACAACTAGGGTTAGCGTCAGGACAACTAGGGTTAGCGTCAGGACAATTAGTGTTAGCGTCAGGACAACTAGGGTTAGCGTCAGGACAACTAGGGTTAGCGTCAGGACAAGTAGGGTTAGCGTCAGGACAACTAGGGTTAGCGTCAGGACAACTAGGGTTAGCGTCAGGACAAGTAGGGTTAGCGTCAGGACAACTAGGGTTAGCGTCAGGACAACTAGGGTTAGCGTCAGGACAAGTAGGGTTAGCGTCAGGACAACTAGGGTTAGCGTCAGGGCAACTAGGGTTAGCGTCAGGACAAGTAGGGTTAGCGTCAGGACAACAAGGGTTAGCATCAGGACAACTAGGGTTAGCGTCAGGACAAGTAGGGTTAGCGTCAGGACAACTAGGGTTAGCGTCAGGACAACTAGGGTTAGCGTCAGGACAATTAGTGTTAGCGTCAGGACAACTAGGGTTAGCGTCAGGACAACTAGGGTTAGCGTCAGGACAACTAGGGTTAGCGTCAGGACAAGTAGGGTTAGCGTCAGGACAAGTAGGGTTAGCTTCAGGACAAGTAGGGTTAGCGTCAGGACAACTAGGGTTAGCATCAGGACAACTAGGGTTAGCGTCAGGACAACTAGGGTTAGCGTCAGGACAAGTAGGGTTAGCGTCAGGACAACTAGGATTAGCGTCAGGACAACTAGGGTTAACGTCAGGACAACTAGGGTTAGCGTCAGGACAATTAGTGTTAGCGTCAGGACAACTAGGGTTAGCGTCAGGACAACTAGGGTTAGCGTCAGGACAAGTAGGGTTAGCGTCAGGACAACTAGGGTTAGCGTCAGGACAACTAGGGTTAGCGTCAGGACAAGTAGGGTTAGCGTCAGGACAACTAGGGTAAGCGTCAGGACAACTAGGGTTAGCGTCAGGACAAGTAGGGTTAGCGTCAGGACAAGTAGGGTTAGCGTCAGGACAACTAGGGTTAGCATCAGGACAACTAGGGTTAGCGTCAGGACAACTAGGGTTAGCGTCAGGACAACTAGGGTTAGCGTCAGGACAAGTAGGGTTAGCGTCAGGACAACTAGGGTTAGCGTCAGGACAATTAGTGTTAGCGTCAGGACAACTAGGGTTAGCGTCAGGACAACTAGGGTTAGCGTCAGGACAAGTAGGGTTAGCGTCAGGACAAGTAGGGTTAGCGTCAGGACAACTAGGATTAGCGTCAGGACAACTAGGGTTAGCGTCAGGACAACTAGGGTTAGCGTCAGGACAATTAGTGTTAGCGTCAGGACAACTAGGGTTAGCGTCAGGACAACTAGGGTTAGCGTCAGGACAAGTAGGGTTAGCGTCAGGACAACTAGGGTTAGCGTCAGGACAACTAGGGTTAGCGTCAGGACAAGTAGGGTTAGCGTCAGGACAACTAGGGTAAGCGTCAGGACAACTAGGGTTAGCGTCAGGACAACTAGGGTTAGCGTCAGGACAAGTAGGGTTAGCGTCAGGACAACTAGGGTTAGCGTCAGGACAAGTAGTGTTAGCGTCAGGACAACTAGGGTTAGCGTCAGGACAACTAGGGTTAGCGTCAGGACAACTAGGGTTAGCGTCAGGACAAGTAGGGTTAGCGTCAGGACAACTAGGGTTAGCGTCAGGGCAACTAGGGTTAGCGTCAGGACAAGTAGGGTTAGCGTCAGGACAACTAGGGTTAGCGTCAGGACAACTAGGGTTAGCGTCAGGACAAGTAGGGTTAGCGTCAGGACAACTAGGGTTAGTGTCAGGACAACTAGGGTTAGCGTCAGGACAACTAGGGTTAGCATCAGGACAACTATGGTTAGCGTCAGGACAACTAGGGTTGGCGTCAGGACAAGTAGGGTTAGCGTCAGGACAACTAGGGTTAGCGTCAGGACAACTAGGGTTAGCGTCAGGACAACTAGGGTTAGCGTCAGGACAATTAGTGTTAGCGTCAGGACAACTAGGGTTAGCGTCAGGACAACTAGGGTTAGCGTCAGGACAACTAGGGTTAGCGTCAGGACAAGTAGGGTTAGCGTCAGGACAAGTAGGGTTAGCGTCAGGACAACTAGGGTTAGCATCAGGACAACTAGGGTTAGCGTCAGGACAACTAGGGTTAGCGTCAGGACAACTAGGGTTAGCGTCAGGACAAGTAGGGTTAGCGTCAGGACAACTAGGGTTAGCGTCAGGACAACTAGGGTTAGCGTCAGGACAACTAGGGTTAGCGTCAGGACAATTAGTGTTAGCGTCAGGACAACTAGGGTTAGCGTCAGGACAACTAGGGTTAGCGTCAGGACAACTAGGGTTAGCGTCAGGACAAGTAGGGTTAGCGTCAGGACAACTAGGGTTAGCGTCAGGACAACTAGGGTTAGCGTCAGGACAAGTAGGGTTAGCGTCAGGACAACTAGGGTTAGCGTCAGGACAACTAGGGTTAGCGTCAGGACAAGTAGGGTTAGCGTCAGGACAACTAGGGTTAGCGTCAGGACAAGTAGGGTTAGCGTCAGGACAACAAGGGTTAGCGTCAGGACAACTAGGGTTAGCGTCAGGACAAGTAGGGTTAGCGTCAGGACAACTAGGGTTAGCGTCAGGACAACTAGGGTTAGCGTCAGGACAATTAGTGTTAGCGTCAGGACAACTAGGGTTAGCGTCAGGACAACTAGGGTTAGCGTCAGGACAACTAGGGTTAGCGTCAGGACAACTAGGGTTAGCGTCAGGACAAGTAGGGTTAGCGTCAGGACAAGTAGGGTTAGCATCAGGACAACTAGGGTTAGCGTCAGGACAACTAGGGTTAGCGTCAGGACAACTAGGGTTAGCGTCAGGACAATTAGTGTTAGCGTCAGGACAACTAGGGTTAGCGTCAGGACAACTAGGGTTAGCGTCAGGACAACTAGGGTTAGCGTCAGGACAAGTAGGGTTAGCGTCAGGACAAGTAGGGTTAGCGTCAGGACAACTAGGGTTAGCATCAGGACAACTAGGGTTAGCGTCAGGACAACTAGGGTTAGCGTCAGGACAAGTAGGGTTAGCGTCAGGACAACTAGGATTAGCGTCAGGACAACTAGGGTTAGCGTCAGGACAACTAGGGTTAGCGTCAGGACAATTAGTGTTAGCGTCAGGACAACTAGGGTTAGCGTCAGGACAACTAGGGTTAGCGTCAGGACAAGTAGGGTTAGCGTCAGGACAACTAGGGTTAGCGTCAGGACAACTAGGGTTAGCGTCAGGACAAGTAGGGTTAGCGTCAGGACAACTAGGGTAAGCGTCAGGACAACTAGGGTTAGCGTCAGGACAACTAGGGTTAGCGTCAGGACAAGTAGGGTTAGCGTCAGGACAAGTAGGGTTAGCGTCAGGACAACTAGGGTTAGCATCAGGACAACTAGGGTTAGCGTCAGGACAACTAGGGTTAGCGTCAGGACAACTAGGGTTAGCGTCAGGACAAGTAGGGTTAGTGTCAGGACAACTAGGGTTAGCGTCAGGACAACTAGGGTTAGCGTCAGGACAACTAGGGTTAGCGTCAGGACAATTAGTGTTAGCGTCAGGACAACTAGGGTTAGCGTCAGGGCAACTAGGGTTAGCGTCAGGACAAGTAGGGTTAGCGTCAGGACAACTAGGGTTAGCGTCAGGACAACTAGGGTTAGCGTCAGGACAAGTAGGGTTAGCGTCAGGACAACTAGGGTTAGCATCAGGACAATTAGTGTTAGCGTCAGGACAACTAGGGTTAGCGTCAGGACAACTAGGGTTAGCGTCAGGACAACTAGGGTTAGCGTCAGGACAAGTAGGGTTAGCGTCAGGACAAGTAGGGTTAGCGTCAGGACAACTAGGGTTAGCATCAGGACAACTAGGGTTAGCGTCAGGACAACTAGGGTTAGCGTCAGGACAACTAGGGTTAGCGTCAGGACAAGTAGGGTTAGCGTCAGGACAACTAGGGTTAGCGTCAGGACAAGTAGTGTTAGCGTCAGGACAACTAGGGTTAGCGTCAGGACAAGTAGTGTTAGCGTCAGGCAACTAGGGTTAGCGTCAGGACAACTAGGGTTAGCGTCAGGACAATTAGTGTTAGCGTCAGGACAACTAGGGTTAGCGTCAGGACAACTAGGGTTAGCGTCAGGACAACTAGGGTTAGCGTCAGGACAAGTAGGGTTAGCGTCAGGACAACTAGGGTTAGCGTCAGGGCAACTAGGGTTAGCGTCAGGACAAGTAGGGTTAGCGTCAGGACAACAAGGGTTAGCATCAGGACAACTAGGGTTAGCGTCAGGACAAGTAGGGTTAGCGTCAGGACAACTAGGGTTAGCGTCAGGACAAGTAGGGTTAGCGTCAGGACAACTAGGGTTAGCGTCAGGACAAGTAGTGTTAGCGTCAGGACAACTAGGGTTAGCGTCAGGACAACTAGGGTTAGCGTCAGGACAACTAGGGTTAGCGTCAGGACAAGTAGGGTTAGCGTCAGGACAACTAGGGTTAGCGTCAGGGCAACTAGGGTTAGCGTCAGGACAAGTAGGGTTAGCGTCAGGACAACTAGGGTTAGCGTCAGGACAACTAGGGTTAGCGTCAGGACAAGTAGGGTTAGCGTCAGGACAACTAGGGTTAGTGTCAGGACAACTAGGGTTAGCGTCAGGACAACTAGGGTTAGCGTCAGGACAACTATGGTTAGCGTCAGGACAACTAGGGTTAGCGTCAGGACAAGTAGGGTTAGCGTCAGGACAACTAGGGTTAGCGTCAGGACAACTAGGGTTAGCGTCAGGACAACTAGGGTTAGCGTCAGGACAATTAGTGTTAGCGTCAGGACAACTAGGGTTAGCGTCAGGACAACTAGGGTTAGCGTCATAACAACTAGGGTTAGCGTCAGGACAAGTAGGGTTAGCGTCAGGACAAGTAGGGTTAGCGTCAGGACAACTAGGGTTAGCATCAGGACAACTAGGGTTAGCGTCAGGACAACTAGGGTTAGCGTCAGGACAACTAGGGTTAGCGTCAGGACAAATAGGGTTAGCGTCAGGACAACTAGGGTTAGCGTCAGGACAACTAGGGTTAGCGTCAGGACAACTAGGGTTAGCGTCAGGACAATTAGTGTTAGCGTCAGGACAACTAGGGTTAGCGTCAGGACAACTAGGGTTAGCGTCAGGACAACTAGGGTTAGCGTCAGGACAAGTAGGGTTAGCGTCAGGACAACTAGGGTTAGCGTCAGGACAACTAGGGTTAGCGTCAGGACAAGTAGGGTTAGCGTCAGGACAACTAGGGTTAGCGTCAGGACAACTAGGGTTAGCGTCAGGACAAGTAGGGTTAGCGTCAGGACAACTAGGGTTAGCGTCAGGGCAACTAGGGTTAGCGTCAGGGCAACTAGGGTTAGCGTCAGGACAAGTAGGGTTAGCGTCAGGACAACTAGGGTTAGCGTCAGGACAACTAGGGTTAGCGTCAGGACAAGTAGGGTTAGCGTCAGGACAACTAGGGTTAGCATCAGGACAATTAGTGTTAGCGTCAGGACAACTAGGGTTAGCGTCAGGACAACTAGGGTTAGCGTCAGGACAACTAGGGTTAGCGTCAGGACAAGTAGGGTTAGCGTCAGGACAAGTAGGGTTAGCGTCAGGACAACTAGGGTTAGCGTCAGGACAACTAGGGTTAGCGTCAGGACAACTAGGGTTAGCGTCAGGACAAGTAGGGTTAGCGTCAGGACAACTAGGGTTAGCGTCAGGACAAGTAGTGTTAGCGTCAGGACAAGTAGGGTTAGCGTCAGGACAAGTAGTGTTAGCGTCAGCAACTAGGGTTAGCGTCAGGACAACTAGGGTTAGCGTCAGGACAATTAGTGTTAGCGTCAGGACAACTAGGGTTAGCGTCAGGACAACTAGGGTTAGCGTCAGGACAACTAGGGTTAGCGTCAGGACAAGTAGGGTTAGCGTCAGGACAACTAGGGTTAGCGTCAGGGCAACTAGGGTTAGCGTCAGGACAAGTAGGGTTAGCGTCAGGACAACAAGGGTTAGCATCAGGACAACTAGGGTTAGCGTCAGGACAAGTAGGGTTAGCGTCAGGACAACTAGGGTTAGCGTCAGGACAAGTAGGGTTAGCGTCAGGACAACTAGGGTTAGCGTCAGGACAAGTAGTGTTAGCGTCAGGACAACTAGGGTTAGCGTCAGGACAACTAGGGTTAGCGTCAGGACAACTAGGGTTAGCGTCAGGACAAGTAGGGTTAGCGTCAGGACAACTAGGGTTAGCGTCAGGGCAACTAGGGTTAGCGTCAGGACAAGTAGGGTTAGCGTCAGGACAACTAGGGTTAGCGTCAGGACAACTAGGGTTAGCGTCAGGACAAGTAGGGTTAGCGTCAGGACAACTAGGGTTAGTGTCAGGACAACTAGGGTTAGCGTCAGGACAACTAGGGTTAGCGTCAGGACAACTATGGTTAGCGTCAGGACAACTAGGGTTAGCGTCAGGACAAGTAGGGTTAGCGTCAGGACAACTAGGGTTAGCGTCAGGACAACTAGGGTTAGCGTCAGGACAACTAGGGTTAGCGTCAGGACAATTAGTGTTAGCGTCAGGACAACTAGGGTTAGCGTCAGGACAACTAGGGTTAGCGTCAGGACAACTAGGGTTAGCGTCAGGACAAGTAGGGTTAGCGTCAGGACAAGTAGGGTTAGCGTCAGGACAACTAGGGTTAGCATCAGGACAACTAGGGTTAGCGTCAGGACAACTAGGGTTAGCGTCAGGACAACTAGGGTTAGCGTCAGGACAAATAGGGTTAGCGTCAGGACAACTAGGGTTAGCGTCAGGACAACTAGGGGTTAGCGTCAGGACAACTAGGGTTAGCGTCAGGACAATTAGTGTTAGCGTCAGGACAACTAGGGTTAGCGTCAGGACAACTAGGGTTAGCGTCAGGACAACTAGGGTTAGCGTCAGGACAAGTAGGGTTAGCGTCAGGACAACTAGGGTTAGCGTCAGGACAACTAGGGTTAGCGTCAGGACAAGTAGGGTTAGCGTCAGGACAACTAGGGTTAGCGTCAGGACAACTAGGGTTAGCGTCAGGACAAGTAGGGTTAGCGTCAGGACAACTAGGGTTAGCGTCAGGGCAACTAGGGTTAGCGTCAGGACAAGTAGGGTTAGCGTCAGGACAACAAGGGTTAGCATCAGGACAACTAGGGTTAGCGTCAGGACAAGTAGGGTTAGCGTCAGGACAACTAGGGTTAGCGTCAGGACAAGTAGGGTTAGCGTCAGGACAACTAGGGTTAGCGTCAGGACAAGTAGTGTTAGCGTCAGGACAACTAGGGTTAGCGTCAGGACAACTAGGGTTAGCGTCAGGACAACTAGGGTTAGCGTCAGGACAAGTAGGGTTAGCGTCAGGACAACTAGGGTTAGCGTCAGGGCAACTAGGGTTAGCGTCAGGACAAGTAGGGTTAGCGTCAGGACAACTAGGGTTAGTGTCAGGACAACTAGGGTTAGCGTCAGGACAACTAGGGTTAGCGTCAGGACAACTAGGGTTAGCGTCAGGACAACTAGGGTTAGCGTCAGGACAAGTAGGGTTAGCGTCAGGACAACTAGGGTTAGCGTCAGGACAACTAGGGTTAGCGTCAGGACAACTAGGGTTAGCGTCAGGACAACTAGGGTTAGCGTCAGGACAACTAGGGTTAGCGTCAGGACAACTAGGGTTAGCGTCAGGACAACTAGGGTTAGCGTCAGGACAAGTAGGGTTAGCGTCAGGACAAGTAGGGTTAGCGTCAGGACAAGTAGGGTTAGCGTCAGGACAACTAGGGTTAGCATCAGGACAACTAGGGTTAGCGTCAGGACAACTAGGGTTAGCGTCAGGACAACTAGGGTTAGCGTCAGGACAAGTAGGGTTAGCGTCAGGACAACTAGGGTTAGCGTCAGGACAACTAGGGTTAGCGTCAGGACAACTAGGGTTAGCGTCAGGACAATTAGGGTTAGCGTCAGGACAACTAGGGTTAGCGTCAGGACAACTAGGGTTAGCGTCAGGACAACTAGGGTTAGCGTCAGGACAAGTAGGGTTAGCGTCAGGACAACTAGGGTTAGCGTCAGGACAACTAGGGTTAGCGTCAGGACAAGTAGGGTTAGCGTCAGGACAACTAGGGTTAGCGTCAGGACAACTAGGGTTAGCGTCAGGACAAGTAGGGTTAGCGTCAGGACAACTAGGGTTAGCGTCAGGGCAACTAGGGTTAGCGTCAGGACAAGTAGAGTTAGCGTCAGGACAACTAGGGTTAGCGTCAGGACAACTAGGGTTAGCGTCAGGACAATTAGTGTTAGCGTCAGGACAACTAGGGTTAGCGTCAGGACAACTAGGGTTAGCGTCAGGACAACTAGGGTTAGCGTCAGGACAAGTAGGGTTAGCGTCAGGACAAGTAGGGTTAGCATCAGGACAACTAGGGTTAGCGTCAGGACAACTAGGGTTAGCGTCAGGACAACTAGGGTTAGCGTCAGGACAATTAAGTGTTAGCGTCAGGACAACTAGGGTTAGCGTCAGGACAACTAGGGTTAGCGTCAGGACAACTAGGGTTAGCGTCAGGACAACTATGGTTAGCGTCAGGACAACTAGGGTTAGCGTCAGGACAACTAGGGTTAGCGTCAGGACAAGTAGGGTTAGCGTCAGGACAACTATGGTTAGCATCAGGACAACCAGGGGTTAGCGTCAGGACAACTAGGGTTAGCGTCAGGACAAGTAGGGTTAGCGTCAGGACAACTAGGATTAGCGTCAGGACAACTAGGGTTAGCGTCAGGACAACTAGGGTTAGCGTCAGGACAATTAGTGTTAGCGTCAGGACAACTAGGGTTAGCGTCAGGACAACTTGGGTTAGCGTCAGGACAAGTAGGGTTAGCGTCAGGACAACTAGGGTTAGCGTCAGGACAACTAGGGTTAGCGTCAGGACAAGTAGGGTTAGCGTCAGGACAACTAGGGTAAGCGTCAGGACAACTAGGGTTAGCGTCAGGACAACTAGGGTTAGCGTCAGGACAAGTAGGGTTAGCGTCAGGACAAGTAGGGTTAGCGTCAGGACAACTAGGGTTAGCATCAGGACAACTAGGGTTAGCGTCAGGACAACTAGGGTTAGCGTCAGGACAACTAGGGTTAGCGTCAGGACAAGTAGGGTTAGCGTCAGGACAACTAGGGTTAGCGTCAGGACAACTAGGGTTAGCGTCAGGACAACTAGGGTTAGCGTCAGGACAAGTAGGGTTAGCGTCAGGACAACTAGGGTTAGCGTCAGGACAACTAGGGTTAGCGTCAGGACAAGTAGGGTTAGCGTCAGGGCAACTAGGGTTAGCGTCAGGACAAGTAGGGTTAGCGTCAGGACAACTAGGGTTAGCGTCAGGACAAGTAGGGTTAGCGTCAGGACAACTAGGGTTAGCGTCAGGACAACTAGGGTTAGCGTCAGGACAACTAGGGTTAGCGTCAGGACAAGTAGGGTTAGCGTCAGGACAACTAGGGTTAGCGTCAGGACAACTAGGGTTAGCGTCAGGACAACTAGGGTTAGCGTCAGGGCAACTAGGGTTAGCGTCAGGACAAGTAGGGTTAGCGTCAGGACAACTAGGGTTAGCGTCAGGACAACTAGGGTTAGCGTCAGGACAAGTAGGGTTAGCGTCAGGACAACTAGGGTTAGCGTCAGGACAATTAGTGTTAGCGTCAGGACAACTAGGGTTAGCGTCAGGACAACTAGGGTTAGCGTCAGGACAACTAGGGTTAGCGTCAGGACAAGTAGGGTTAGCGTCAGGACAAGTAGGGTTAGCGTCAGGACAACTAGGGTTAGCATCAGGACAACTAGGGTTAACGTCAGGACAACTAGGGTTAGCGTCAGGACAACTAGGGTTAGCGTCAGGACAAGTAGGGTTAGCGTCAGGACAACTAGGGTTAGCGTCAGGACAACTAGGGTTAGCGTCAGGACAACTAGGGTTAGCGTCAGGACAATTAGTGTTAGCGTCAGGACAACTAGGGTTTAGCGTCAGGACAACTAGGGTTAGCGTCAGGACAACTAGGGTTAGCGTCAGGACAAGTAGGGTTAGCGTCAGGACAACTAGGGTTAGCGTCAGGACAACTAGGGTTAGCATCAGGACAAGTAGGGTTAGCGTCAGGACAACTAGGGTTAGCGTCAGGACAACTAGGGTTAGCGTCAGGACAAGTAGGGTTAGCGTCAGGACAACTAGGGTTAGCGTCAGGGCAACTAGGGTTAGCGTCAGGACAAGTAGGGTTAGCGTCAGGACAACAAGGGTTAGCATCAGGACAACTAGGGTTAGCGTCAGGACAAGTAGGGTTAGCGTCAGGACAACTAGGGTTAGCGTCAGGACAACTAGGGTTAGCGTCAGGACAATTAGTGTTAGCGTCAGGACAACTAGGGTTAGCGTCAGGACAACTAGGGTTAGCGTCAGGACAAGTAGGGTTAGCGTCAGGACAAGTAGGGTTAGCGTCAGGACAAGTAGGGTTAGCATCAGGACACTAGGGTTAGCGTCAGGACAACTAGGGTTAGCGTCAGGACAACTAGGGTTAGCGTCAGGACAATTAGTGTTAGCGTCAGGACAACTAGGGTTAGCGTCAGGACAACTAGGGTTAGCGTCAGGACAACTAGGGTTAGCGTCAGGACAACTATGGTTAGCGTCAGGACAACTAGGGTTAGCGTCAGGACAAGTAGGGTTAGCGTCAGGACAAGTAGGGTTAGCGTCAGGACAACTAGGGTTAGCATCAGGACAACTAGGGTTAGCGTCAGGACAACTAGGGTTAGCGTCAGGACAAGTAGGGTTAGCGTCAGGACAACTAGGATTAGCGTCAGGACAACTAGGGTTAGCGTCAGGACAACTAGGGTTAGCGTCAGGACAATTAGTGTTAGCGTCAGGACAACTAGGGTTAGCGTCAGGACAACTAGGGTTAGCGTCAGGACAAGTAGGGTTAGCGTCAGGACAACTAGGGTTAGCGTCAGGACAAGTAGGGTTAGCGTCAGGACAACTAGGGTTAGCGTCAGGACAAGTAGGGTTAGCGTCAGGACAAGTAGGGTTAGCGTCAGGACAACTAGGGTTAGCATCAGGACAACTAGGGTTAGCGTCAGGACAACTAGGGTTAGCGTCAGGACAACTAGGGTTAGCGTCAGGACAAGTAGGGTTAGCGTCAGGACAACTAGGGTTAGCGTCAGGACAACTAGGGTTAGCGTCAGGACAACTAGGGTTAGCGTCAGGACAATTAGTGTTAGCGTCAGGACAACTAGGGTTAGCGTCAGGACAACTAGGGTTAGCGTCAGGACAAGTAGGGTTAGCGTCAGGACAACTAGGGTTAGCGTCAGGACAACTAGGGTTAGCGTCAGGACAAGTAGGGTTAGCGTCAGGACAACTAGGGTTAGCGTCAGGACAAGTAGGGTTAGCGTCAGGACAACTAGGGTTAGCGTCAGGGCAACTAGGGTTAGCGTCAGGACAAGTAGGGTTAGCGTCAGGACAACTAGGGTTAGCGTCAGGACAACTAGGGTTAGCGTCAGGACAAGTAGGGTTAGCGTCAGGACAACTAGGGTTAGCGTCAGGACAATTAGTGTTAGCGTCAGGACAACTAGGGTTAGCGTCAGGACAACTAGGGTTAGCATCAGGACAAGTAGGGTTAGCGTCAGGACAAGTAGGGTTAGCGTCAGGACAACTAGGGTTAGCGTCAGGACAACTAGGGTTAGCGTCAGGACAACTAGGGTTAGCGTCAGGACAATTAGTGTTAGCGTCAGGACAACTAGGGTTAGCGTCAGGACAACTAGGGTTAGCGTCAGGACAACTAGGGTTAGCGTCAGGACAAGTAGGGTTAGCGTCAGGACAACTAGGGTTAGCGTCAGGACAACTAGGGTTAGCGTCAGGACAAGTAGTGTTAGCGTCAGGACAACTAGGGTTAGCGTCAGGACAACTAGGGTTAGCGTCAGGACAAGTAGGGTTAGCGTCAGGACAACTAGGGTTAGCGTCAGGGCAACTAGGGTTAGCGTCAGGACAAGTAGGGTTAGCGTCAGGACAACAAGGGTTAGCATCAGGACAACTAGGGTTAGCGTCAGGACAAGTAGGGTTAGCGTCAGGACAACTAGGGTTAGCGTCAGGACAACTAGGGTTAGCGTCAGGACAATTAGTGTTAGCGTCAGGACAACTAGGGTTAGCGTCAGGACAACTAGGGTTAGCGTCAGGACAACTAGGGTTAGCGTCAGGACAAGTAGGGTTAGCGTCAGGACAAGTAGGGTTAGCATCAGGACAACTAGGGTTAGCGTCAGGACAACTAGGGTTAGCGTCAGGACAACTAGGGTTAGCGTCAGGACAATTAGTGTTAGCGTCAGGACAACTAGGGTTAGCGTCAGGACAACTAGGGTTAGCGTCAGGACAACTAGGGTTAGCGTCAGGACAACTATGGTTAGCGTCAGGACAACTAGGGTTAGCGTCAGGACAAGTAGGGTTAGCGTCAGGACAAGTAGGGTTAGCGTCAGGACAACTAGGGTTAGCATCAGGACAACTAGGGTTAGCGTCAGGACAACTAGGGTTAGCGTCAGGACAAGTAGGGTTAGCGTCAGGACAACTAGGATTAGCGTCAGGACAACTAGGGTTAGCGTCAGGACAACTAGGGTTAGCGTCAGGACAATTAGTGTTAGCGTCAGGACAACTAGGGTTAGCGTCAGGACAACTAGGGTTAGCGTCAGGACAAGTAGGGTTAGCGTCAGGACAACTAGGGTTAGCGTCAGGACAACTAGGGTTAGCGTCAGGACAAGTAGGGTTAGCGTCAGGACAACTAGGGTAAGCGTCAGGACAACTAGGGTTAGCGTCAGGACAACTAGGGTTAGCGTCAGGACAAGTAGGGTTAGCGTCAGGACAAGTAGGGTTAGCGTCAGGACAACTAGGGTTAGCATCAGGACAACTAGGGTTAGCGTCAGGACAACTAGGGTTAGCGTCAGGACAACTAGGGTTAGCGTCAGGACAAGTAGGGTTAGCGTCAGGACAACTAGGGTTAGCGTCAGGACAATTAGTGTTAGCGTCAGGACAACTAGGGTTAGCGTCAGGACAACTAGGGTTAGCGTCAGGACAAGTAGGGTTAGCGTCAGGACAACTAGGGTTAGCGTCAGGACAACTAGGGTTAGCGTCAGGACAAGTAGGGTTAGCGTCAGGACAACTAGGGTTAGCGTCAGGACAACTAGGGTTAGCGTCAGGACAAGTAGGGTTAGCGTCAGGACAACTAGGGTTAGCGTCAGGGCAACTAGGGTTAGCGTCAGGACAAGTAGGGTTAGCGTCAGGACAACTAGGGTTAGCGTCAGGACAACTAGGGTTAGCGTCAGGACAAGTAGGGTTAGCGTCAGGACAACTAGGGTTAGCGTCAGGACAATTAGTGTTAGCGTCAGGACAACTAGGGTTAGCGTCAGGACAACTAGGGTTAGCGTCAGGACAAGTAGGGTTAGCGTCAGGACAAGTAGGGTTAGCGTCAGGACAACTAGGGTTAGCGTCAGGACAACTAGGGTTAGCGTCAGGACAACTAGGGTTAGCGTCAGGACAACTAGGGTTAGCATCAGGAAAAACTAGGGTAGCGTCAGGACAAGTAGAGTTAGCGTCAGGACAACTAGGTTAGCGTCAGGACAACTAGGGTTAGCGTCAGGACAACTAGGGTTAGCGTCAGGGCAACTAGGGTTAGCGTCAGGACAAGTAGGGTTAGCGTCAGGACAACTAGCGTTAGCGTCAGGACAACTAGGGTTAGCGTCAGTGCAACTAGAGTTAGCGTCAGGACAAGTAGGGTTAGCGTCAGGACAACTAGGGTTAGCGTCAGGACAACTAGGGTTAGCGTCAGGACAAGTAGGGTTAGCGTCAGGACAACTAGGGTTAGCGTCAGGACAACTAGGGTTAGCGTCAGGACAAGTAGGGTTAGCGTCAGGACAACTAGGGTTAGCGTCAGGACAACTAGGGTTAGCGTCAGGACAACTAGGGTTAGCGTCAGGACAATTAGTGTTAGCGTCAGGACAACTAGGGTTAGCGTCAGGACAACTAGGGTTAGCGTCAGGACAACTAGGGTTAGCGTCAGGACAATTAGTGTTAGCGTCAGGACAACTAGGGTTAGCGTCAGGACAACTAGGGTTAGCGTCAGGACAACTAGGGTTAGCGTCAGGACAAGTAGGGTTAGCGTCAGGACAACTAGGGTTAGCGTCAGGGCAACTAGGGTTAGCGTCAGGACAAGTAGGGTTAGCGTCAGGACAACAAGGGTTAGCATCAGGACAACTAGGGTTAGCATCAGGACAAGTAGGGTTAGCGTCAGGACAACTAGGGGTAGCGTCAGGACAAGTAGGGTTAGCGTCAGGACAACTAGGGTTAGCGTCAGGACAAGTAGTGTTAGCGTCAGGACAACTAGGGTTAGCGTCAGGACAACTAGGGTTAGCGTCAGGACAACTAGGGTTAGCGTCAGGACAAGTAGGGTTAGCGTCAGGACAACTAGGGTTAGCGTCAGGGCAACTAGGGTTAGCGTCAGGACAAGTAGGGTTAGCGTCAGGACAACTAGGGTTAGCGTCAGGACAACTAGGGTTAGCGTCAGGACAAGTAGGGTTAGCGTCAGGACAACTAGGGTTAGTGTCAGGACAACTAGGGTTAGCGTCAGGACAACTAGGGTTAGCGTCAGGACAACTATGGTTAGCGTCAGGACAACTAGGGTTAGCGTCAGGACA